>NC_087159.1:22035000-22137500 GCF_035594125.1 Scylla paramamosain | reverse complement strand
TGAAAAGCAGTTTTATGGTAGCAAAAAGATGCGCTTTGGCAGTCAGCTGATTGACGAGGCCTGTCACTTAACTAACCTTTTCCAAGCCTAACCCAACTAAACCTAACTTTACCTAACTAAACATAAGTAAACCTAACTAAACTTAACCTAACTTAACTAAACCTAATTAAACTGAATCTAACCTCATTTAAAACGTGTCTACCTTACTCATTGTTCCATCTTCCTCGATGGAAATAGGGGATGGGATGTTGGTGAGTACCCCCAGGAGGATAGAGTTGGCTGATGTAGAGTAAGAAGTGGTGGAGGGATATCTTTGGAACCGTGTGGCTGTTGGTACAGCACCGTGCACGTCCACTACTGAAGCAACATTGCCGGCGACAAGTCAGGGACTCTACACCAGTCGGGAGAACACCATGTGCTCTTCAGAACTTGCAACTAGCATCATTACTTTCATCATTTAAAATAGTTGTCCTCACATCCAGAGCAAACCACCATGTTGGTGAATACTGACTGAGACTGATCCTACCAGGACCAAAAATTAATCAACTGCAACCACCTCATTAAAAACAAAAGAACATTGAGAATCAAGTTAATGAGGTGCAAAACCCTCATGATGAATGTGAAACAGTATTGCCAGACTTGATCACTTTTAATAAGTGCAGTCAATTAATTTATTGTGCATGTCAAGTAGTGTGTAGCCTTGCAAGGAAACCACACAGGAAAATGAAAGAGCATCAGTCAATACTCAGTACTACTAATAAGATATCTGATATTGATATATGTACAAATGAATGCATTTCAATGCATTATTCTTAAAATCTATACAGATAAACAAATCCATACTTATAATAACATGGCAACATGCAGAATTTTTTAGGGAAAAATTATACAGAAAAACATATTTCTGATGTAACTAACAGACACGCTTAATCTATAAACACCATCAATAAAGTATATGCTTTTATCCTACAGTATTCCTGATATTCATAGCCCTCCCAACTACCAGATTTTTTTTCCAGTTTGCTGGTCTCAGGAGAGAGGGCTGGGGTAAATGTTATTTATCAGCAATAATACTAAAGGAGTAATTTGCGATGGAAAGTGTATAGAAGAAAAGTGTCTTAGAAAATGTCTACTTCCTAGTGGTGCACTCCTTTTTCATGCCAGTTAGGACTGTTCGTGTTTTCTAATAATACCAAAGTGTCTCTTACCTTGTGAGGTTGCTTGGAGCAATATCCCACTGAGCCAAAATGGTCAAAAATGGTATACAGTATTTTCCTTACTTGACCCAGGAATATAGGAGGCTTCTACTCCGCAGTAAAATACTCCAAGCACCTTGTGTCAACTGAATCATCACAGCTAACCACTCTATGTGGCAGTTGGTCATGACGTGGTGTGACGTTACATGACGTCATGCATGGATGGCCAATGGTACTGCCGTATTGCCCTGATGTAGACAGTGCTGAGCCAATGGGCTTGCAGCATTTTCCTGCTCACACACTCACAGCTCAGTCTCATTTCTACTCCAGACGCATTACACTTGCCTCGTGGATCACTATTTAGTGCTGTGTTTATAGCCCTTAATTATTAATCCTTTAACCATATCTAGAACCATATTATACAGGAAAACTGACAATTACTTTAACTCTTCACATACATGATGTACTTTGAACATTAATAAGTACTAATTGGTTTTATTGATTGAAATTTTCTTTGTGTCTATAGGATTAATTTGGTAAATGTTTCACAAAATTCATATGGCTGAGACTTGAAATATATGAGTTTTAATATTGGCAAACTTTGGGAGTGATTTCAGGCATTTAAAAAAAAAAAATGGTGTTTGGAGCATTCTCCCATGGCACTACTCATATGTACACTCCCTTCCCAAGTTTCATGCTTGTTCTTCCCAAGGTATAGCACTAAACTCAAGGATCATGAAACTTGAGATACTGAAAACAATGAAAAAGCACTTATGCATTCTGGCCATGAACAAGCTGACTTTTTCCCCACTTTACTCCCTTATCTCAAGATACAGTACTTTCCTGCCCTCCTCCCCTCTCTCCTTTCCCCTTCCATTCCTCTTCCTTCCCTGCCCCCCCTCCCCCATCCCTCCCATTTCCTTCCTCCTTCCATCTATCCTAGCCATCCTCCCTCCTTTCATTTCCCTCTCTCTCTTTGCCTGTCTCTCCCTCACTTTGTGTGTGTGTATGAGAGGGAGAGAGAGGGGAGGGAGAGAGAGAGAGAGAGAGAGAGAGAGAGAGAGAGAAGAGAGAGAGAGAGAGAGAGAGAGAGAGAGAGAGAGAGAGAGAGAGAGAGAGAGAGAGAGAGAGAGAGAGAGAGAGAGAGAGAGAGAGAGAGAGAGAGAGAGAGAGAGAGAGAGAGAGAGAGAGCAATTTTGAGGATTGCTAAATAGAATGAGCCTGACTGAGAATGAAAATGGATGGAAGGAGCATAAATGCGACGGGAAGGGATGGAGGAAAAATTAAAAGGAGTAGAGGACAAGAAAAGAGAATACTTATTTCTCAATACTTCCTCTCTCCTTCTAATTTTTCATTCACTTCTCACCCTTACTATTTATATTTATTCTTACTACTTTCTCCCCATCCTCCGATCCTCTTCCTTTACCCTTTCTCCACTTCCTTGCCTTATGTATTATCTTTCCATGGTTATTTCCCTTCCTCCTCTTTTTCCTTTTCTCTCCCTTTCTCTTTCATCTTGTTTCAAACCTCCCTCCCTGTCACCTCCTCTCCCTCTTATCTGTCAAAGATAAGGGACAAGGGAGTTCTACCTCACTGTCTTTCCCCCTCATTCGTTATGTTGTTTTCACTTCATCCTTTCTCACTTTTCTCATTCTTGCATGATTACATTTTCATTTACAATCAGTATCATTCTAGTCACCAATCTTCAGGATTGTTCTTCCTTTCACACACATGCGCACACACTAGTAATGCTAGTACTGCTAGGAGATTTTAACTGCAAAGAAGTTTGTTGGGAAGATTTGACCACCACGGGAGGGATCATGTCATGGGGATACAGATTCTTGACAATGGCAATAGAAAACACATTTACCCAGTGAGTTACAGAAAATACAAGATACAGAGAAAATGAAGAACCATCAAGACTAGATTTAGAGTACTGGAAGTTCTGTGGGCCAGTCGGGCCTGTGCGCTAAGTCCCGCGTTAAGTCCCATAACACATAAACAGAGAGTGGAAATGAAGGGGCGAAGTTCAAATTTTTCCGCCAGTGCCCTTCCACTGTTCTCTGCGTGCCAGAGAGAACGAGGCATTGTGTCTTCCACCATAACTGAGGTAAGTTGAGTTCCGCTAACTGTTTCAATAGTACACATGAATGTCATTGTCATCACTGCCACCTATTTTGATAAAAAACTAACATAGCTTGTCAATGAATTCATTGTTATAATGCATGACTGTCAAATGGTTGAGGATAAATATGTCTAGTCTCAACAAGTAAGGGATTGTGTGGGGTAGCACATAAACCCGCCATAAATACCCTTAGCATGTAGAGCGCCAACCAGGGTAGGGCATTACTAGGCTAGTGTGCTTACTTTATTTTTGACTTCTCTTTCTAGACTATCTGCATTTTCATTATGTATAATATTATTGTGAGAAGCAAAAATGAGTTGTTATGCACAAGCAGTTTTGACTTGAAAAGCAGAAAATGACAGGAAAAAAAGGAAGAGGAAGTATGCATGTCAAATTGCATTCTTGCTCTGTGCCTTTTCAACAGTCTTTGCTGAAATGGCATCAACCCAACACTACATGCAGGAGCAAGTGAAGAGAGCTGTGGAGCTGGTGAGGTCCAAACAGATGTTCCTGAAAGGTGCCTCCAAAGCTTTTGGGATCCCCTATGGCACTCTTGGGGACAAGGTTAGAGGCAGAAGACCTATGCAAGCTGCTTCCAAAACAGTTCTGTTGAAGGAGGAGGAGGAGAAGAAGTTGGTAGACTGGCTAATTGAGGTGTCTCAACGAGGTTTTGGATGGACCAAAGACAACTTCAAGGATATGATGAAGACCATCCTCGACACTAGGGGAGCGAAGACTGTCTTCAAAGAAAACTGCCCTGGAAAGGACTGGATGCAAGCCTTTTTCAATAGACACCCAGAGATATGGGAAAGAATGGGACAACCCCTTGGCCATGAGAGAGCAGTCATGACAAAGGATGCTCTAGGTGAATGGTTTCAGCATATGAAACATTACCTGGACACCATTGATCCCACTTTGTTGACCTCTCCTGACCGTATCTTTAATACTGATGAAAGTGGTTTTAACATTTGTCCAAAGACAAAGAAAATCATCAGCACGACAGGAGCAAAACATGTCTACTCCATCACATGTGGCAGACGGTAGCAGTAGACAATGTTGGCCTGCTTCTCTGCCATGGGGCAGTAACTTTCACCGCTGCTGATCTTCCCCTACACCAGGGATCCTTGTTTCAATGCGTTGGAAGGGTTTGAAGAGGTTTTTTTCCAAAAAACTCCAAACGGGTGGATCAATGAAGTGGTGTTTCTTACCTTTTTGAGGGACATCTTCATTCCCAAATTGGGAGAAAAGCGACCATTGGTGCTGTTTGTGGACGGCCATTCCAGCCTGTGGCAATCAGCCATTCCAGCCGTGGCAATCAGCACCCTGTGTAATGAGAATAGCATCATCCTCTACTGCCTAAAGGCACATGCCAGTCACCTCATCCAGCCACTGGATCTAGCTTTCTTTGGGGCAGTCAAACTAGCATGGAGTGAAGCCATCAGAAAGTTTCAGTACCGGACTACAGAGAGTGTCACCATGCGCACATTTGCCCAAACACTGAAGAAAGCTTGGGACACTACAGCACGGCCAGAGCTCGCCTTCAAGGGATTTGTAAAATCTGGGATCTGCCCCTTCAACCCTGAGGTTGTGCTCAACTCCGACAAGCTGAAGCTGAGCTGCAGTTTCTCCAGTGCTGCTCCAGTCACTTTTCCCAACTCACCATCTTCTGGCACCATAGTTCTCCCTGCCTGTACCCCAGCAACCTCAACCTCTCTTCCTTCTGCATCACAAGGGGCTGAACAAGGAATTCCCACTCCCTCAGCATTCTCCAACATTTTTGAGCTCTCTAGGGGAAGAAATAGCTCTGAAATTCATGAAGCGGTACGAGGAGCTGTACGACATGAAGGACCCACTCTATGAAGAATGAAAGGTGTTGTTGGAGAAAATCTTACAGCCTGTCCCACAATCCCTGCCTTCCACATCCCAGTCTATCCCACAGTCCCTGCCTTCCACATCAAATCCTGCCCCACAGTCCCTGTTTTCCACATCCCAGTCTGTCCCACAGTCCCTGCCTTCCACATTCCAGCCTGCCCCACAGTCCCTGCCTTCCACATCCCAGCCTTCCCCACAGTTCCTGCCTTCCACATCCCAGCCCACCCCACAGTCCCTGCCTTCCACATGCCAAAATTCCAAAATAATTGACCTCACATTGCCCTCATTCCAGAAGAAAAAGGGATTGAAAAAGACCACTGCAGCATTACCATTCTCAATAAGTGGTGTTGAGTATCGGCAAATGATTGAAGAGAAACAGAGAAACAAAAAAGAGGAGGAGAGGGGAGAAAATGGAAAGAAGAAGAAAATGAGAGGAGAGAAAAAAAGTAAAGGAACAAGAAGCTGAAGCAAAGAGAAGGACAATGGAGGAAAAGAAAAAGCAGAAAGAAAAGAAAGAATGAGAGGAGAAGAAGAGGAAAGGGGAAGAAAAACAGTTCATGGCACTTCTGTCTACTTCCCAAAAGCAGAAAGGCGAGGAGATGGACTCTTCAGATAGTGCTGATGAGCCAGTCTTGGACAATGACTCGGAAGATTTCGTTGAAGATATGAATGAATTCTGTGTGAAATGTCAATGTGAAAAAGAGCAAAAGTGAGAATAAAGTGTGCATTGTGTAACAGCTGTTGGCATGCGGAATGTGTGAGTGGGATGGATTTGAGTGGGAAGTCTCAGGAAGACATTGAGGCAATGAATATTGATTTTTTTGTAATAAATGTAACTTAGGATGTTTTGCTACTGTTTAATAAAACTTTGCATGGAGTATTTTCAACATTTTTGTCTTTTTAATTCTGATGGAAATTTATTTGATTATGATTTTCAACACTAACTCACAGTTTCTTTCAGTTTGTTCGTCATTACATTATGTGAAAAAATAAAAAGCTAGTTTGCAATCTTTGTTTTTTGTTTTTTTTACTTTTACTCCTTGACAGGCAAAAGGAATTACTAACTATTTAATGACAATGATTTTGATAACTTGTGGATAAAAATAATGAGCTTAAGGCACCTAGTGTGATAGCCCAACATGCCATAGCACACTGACCCTTCCACTGGCGCAATTCCCTCCTCCATCTAATGTGTAAGCCCGGCTAGTAGGTGTACTGAGTCGTCCTAACCTTCCCTCACTTACAGTACTCCATGCAGAGAAACTGCAGCAAGAGAGGGTAGCATGTAACCTGTCACCATAGCAGATACAATTTTACACTACTGGTGAAATTTTCATTGTCATATTTGAGTCTGGAGGTTTTGTAGTTGATATTGTCTGCTTAGGGTAGTGTAAACTGCCACCTCTATTCTAGTATTTACAAAAGAACCAAAAATTGTTGATAATAAGGAATAGAAATGTCCAATAGGAAAAAGTGACCATGTGGTAACAGCGCCAACCTTAAAAAATTAAAGAAGAATTAAGGAGAAGAAACCACAGGATTAGAAGATTCAGTTATAAGAAAGGAAAATTTGACCAGCTTAAGAAATACTTTAAAGAAACTGAGTGGACTAAGTTTAAAGAAGTAAGGGGAGTGAAAAGGAAATGGAAAGTATTTGTCGAAATATATAATGAAGGAGTGCGAAGATATATACCAAAAGTAGAAAGAAAAGAAGCTGGACATAAAGACTGGTTTAATAAGAAATGTAAAATATCAAAAAAAGAAAGAGATACTGCTTGGTGAAAATGTAAGAGAGGAAAAAGACAAAATTTGTAGACAGAGTATAAGACAAAGAGAAATCAAAATGTTAAGATACAAAGAGAAGAGTGTAGAAAATATGAGAAAGATATAACAGATAAATGCAAAGACCGACCAAAACTGTTCTACAGATGTATCATAACAGATAAATGCAAAAAACCAACCAAAACTGTTCTACAGATGTATCGACAATAAAGTGCAACAAAAGGAAATAACTGAAAAATTAGAGGTAGATGGCAAAGAATATGAAGAGGATGAGGATATGGTGGAGGTGATGAGTGATGCCTTTCAGTCAATCTTCACCAAAGAAAGTGAGTTTATAATACAAGAAAGTGAAGGAGCAGCAGTTAATTCTCTTGAAGAAATTAATGTAACTATCAATGAAACAGGAAATGATGCAGAAGTTAGAAGCCGATAAAGCACAAGGACAAGATGGTATATCAAACAGGGTTTTAAAGGAATGCAATAGTTAGTTGGCAGACAAAATACATCATGTTGTAGAGCATTCATTACAAGAAAGCAAGGTACCAAGTGACTGGAAAAAGGCTGATATTGTACCAATATTTAAAGAGGGGTGTAAAAAAGACACTGAATTATTGACCAATATCATTAACATCAGTTGTGACAAAAATATGTGAATGAATTGTGAAAGATAGATAGATGAAATTTTTGGAAGAAAATGGCATGATAATTGATAGACAATTTGGATTTCATAGAGGGAGATCATGTACAACTAATCTGATTTGTTTTTACTCAAGAATACTTGACATAGTACAAGAGTGAGATGGATGGGTAGATGGTATCTACCTGGATTTGAAAAAAGGCCTTTGATAAGATGCCGCATAAGAGACTACTGTGGAAGATAAAGAAAATTGGTGGAGTGAGAGGGGGATTCTTGAAGTGGATGGAAGACTTCCTAAGCAATAGAGAAATGAGAACATTTATTAGAGATCAAAAGTCATCTTGGAGAAAAGTAGCAAGTGGAGTACCTTAAGGTTCTGTACTGGCTCCAGTCATGAGCACTGTGTACATTAATGATATGACAGAAGGGATCAACAGCTATATGAGTTTATTTGTGGATGATGCTAAATTGATGAAAAAAATAGAAACAGAGGAAGATCAAAAAGCTTTACAACAAGATTTGAACCAGATTGAAAAATAGAGCTGTAAATGGGAAATTAATTTTAATGCAAAAAAATGTAGATTATTGGAATTTTGGAAGAGTAAAAATAAAGGCCATCTGATGATTACAAGTTGAGAGATGACTATATTTGAAAAAGAATAAAGGAAAAAGATCTTGGAGTGATAGTAGCAGACAAGATTGTTGGGGGAACAATGAATTTGCTAAGGAATATAAGCATTGCATTTGCATACTTGGATGAAGAAATGATGAGGAAACTAAATGTAAGAATGATTTGTCCAAAATTGGAATATGCAGTTGTAATATGGTCACCGAATCTCAAGAAACACATCAGGAAACTGGAGAGGATACAAAGAGCAGCAACAAAGATGATCCCAAACTTAAGTGAAGAGACATGAAATGAGACTAGAAAAACTAAACCTTCCAACTCTGAAACAAAGAAGGGAGAGAGGAGACATAATTATGATACATAAACTAATGGAAGGACTGGGAAAGCTAGACAGCAACGGCATTGTGATGTGGAATACAAGACACAGAAAGAAACTGAAAAAAGAAATTTGTAGAAGAAATATCAAAAAGAATAGTTTTCCACAGAGAGTATTTAATACATGGAACTGTCTAAATAAGGATGTGGTACAAGCAAAAACTATTCATAATTTCAAGACCAAGTCAGATAATAATAGATACAGAGGTGGGACAGTATGAGCATAAATCCTTTCCTGCTAGACACAACTAGGTAATCACACACACACACACACACAGAGAGAGAGAGAGAGAGAGAGAGAGGGAGAGGGAGAGAGAGAGAGAGAGAGAGAGAGAGAGAGAGAGAGAGAGAGAGAGAGAGAGAGAGAGAGAGAGAGAGAGAGAGAGAGAGAGAGAGAGACTTAGTTGGGGTAGGCAGGGTTTACTATATGTATGTGTGACACTGATGGTAGGTAAATGTGACTAGTACATGTCAAAGCAGTGCAAAACTCAGGGGGATAATGCACAAAACTTGGGATGGTAAGAATTTGCTAATGAGCGCGAAACTCAAGGATCACAAAACTCAGCATGAAACTCGGGATGGTAGTGTAGTCAGTGATGTATGTGTGCACAAGTCTTAAAAAATGCCTTATTGGCAGCTAATGTGTAGCAGTATGCTACCAATTGATGCGTTCGATTAGCCAATCCCATGTTTCATAGTAGAAGAAGGCTGCAGTGTCTTTTGCCTCATGTAAACCTCAATAATCTTACTGTTGACAATGACTTTCCCTGAAGAGAAGGATGACAAAAGACTATCTCTGCTGAGAGGCGAAGTGAATAGTTAGAGGATGGGGACTAGAATGTCTTACCATGGTAAAGAACCTGGATATCATTTTATCCTGATTGCCTTTTGGCAATCAGGATAAAATGACATTTTTTTAACATATTAATGACAACTTTGTAAATTAAAGAGAGTAGACAAAGGAAAGCAAGTTCTGAATGAAAATTTGATTTGTTACTGACAAACAATTTGCTAAATCATGCAACTTGATTTTTCATGTCCTTGCAAGGGCTTGCAAGGCCCTACTTATAACCTAATTCTTTGTCTCTCTTAATCAATATACGGGTGCTCTATCTTTGACTTGAAATTACTCAACAAGCTGGGAGTACTTACTCATAACCACAGCAACAGATGGAATTTATTACATCATGGATAGTATGATCATCCTCATCTTGAAAGACTCCACTGGAAGGCTCCTCAGTACATTCTTCAACAAACTTCATCAATTCATTTAATGGAAAACCATTTTCATAATAGTTCTGGAGATAAAGAAAGCAGCATCACTAAAAGTAGACAAAATTATAAGTGGATCAAATATTAGAAAAGGCTGGTTTAAAACAGGAATGTTATATGCACATAATTCTCCTCATGAATAAAGTGGTCAGGGAGGTGAAGATTAGGATAAGAAGAAAAGAGAAATAGGCATATGAAAAGTCAGATAAGATGAGGGCCTTGTTTGCAGATAATGCAGCTTTTGTTGTAGATAGAAAAGAGATGATGCAAAATTTTATTTTAGAATATGAAAGGGCTTAGCAAAAAGAGGTTCAAAGTGAATGTGGCAAAAGGCAGAAGGATAAGGAGCAAGTGGGATTAAAGATACTGTACACACATTGTTGGGTGACATGATAACAACCCTAAATTCTCACCATTCTTTCATTGAGAAGTTCAAAGACCACATCTAAATCATAGCACCAATCTTGCTGATGATTTAAGGTTAGAGCTGCTAATGAATTTGATTTGGCTGTCTATATCAGAACACTCAAAAAATTGTTGTTGATTTTACCATTAAAATAATTTCTGTAGAAGAAATCTATAAGTAAAATGATGCAAGAAAAATATACAGAAGTGATCATCTCGCATACCCACTATCTCACTGGGTGAAAGTAGTCATACTTGTCAAATATGAGAGAAGTTTTTAGTTTCAAGAAAGTCTTTTCTTTATGCCCTTCTTAACTTGCCATCTGGGAATGGTGCCAGGAGGGAGGCCAGTTGCTGATTCAAGCCTTGCCTGACACTTTCAAGGGAAGTGGTCCTAAATTATGCCCCATTCACTGTATTGGTGTACTTGTGGGATGACTCTCACATTATTAACCCTTTGCAGCAGTGATCCCTGATAGCTATTGCAAGTGCTCTTTGTATACTTGATTGCAGACTGTGGCTGTATTGGTGGAATACTATCAGTATATTAGCATAAGACAGGGGTGTCAAATTCAAGACCCATGGAATGATCTTAATTAAGTGGCCTACAAAGTGACAAGTGATTTTTCAACTTGATACTATAATTGTTACAGTTGAGGAAACTACTAAACTTCTATGGTGAAACATAATGATCTGGTTATGTGTTCTGGTTGTGAGTAATATAGGTTATTGTATGGGTCTTGTGACACGATATCATGTGGATGGGAGTGATATGGATTGTTGAGTGATTGGGTGGGGTGGTGGAGTGTTGTGTGGCATCATGTGGCTTTGTGTCCATGGTGTAGCTGGGTGCTATGTGTGGTGTGGTATAGTTGGGTGTTATGTGTGGTGTGGTGTGTAGGATGAGATGTGTATTTATTTACTTAGTCGCAATTTACGGGGCCTGAGCTATGCTCATGTAGTCCTGTCTCCATATCTACTGTGGGAACTCGGGAACTTTCGACATTTACGCTCACCCTATGGTTTCCCAGCTAACACACAAACACATAAAGCATTACTAAATATAACTATATATAACCTATAACTTAGCTGTGGTGTGGGCCAGCTGGGGTCAGTAGCGAGTTGGTGTCACTGGGGATTCCAAGCCAGCAGCTGGCAGTGTTTTCATAGCAAAGACAGACTAATTGTTGCTGTGCAGGTTCCCATGCTTCAAAGTTTTTAGCAACTTAGTGAATATTGCAAGTGTGGACTGTAAAGTGATGGAGATATGACTAGGAAGGCGGCTGGCTGGCATCTGCTGTATGAGTCAGGCAGTTTTGCTCCTCATGGGCTCCTTGCCATGTCAAAACAATAGCTACCCACAATCTGCACATCTCTAATTACCAATTTATTTATATTAGTAAGTAATATTTAGTTTGTACTATACTAACCTTAATGACCCCTTAATTTAACTTTACAATTTATATACAAATCACACCATAAACCAATAAGGTATTGGTTTTATGCATGATAGTGGAAATTTCCACATCCTGGGGCTGGACATTACCTTAATCTATATTCAGGTAATATGACTACTTGAAATCAAATTCCTCCACCTATCCCAAGACCATAGAGATGCTACTTGGGGTGGCCTGGTCTGTGCCTTGGTCTCTCCACTCTCCTGAACCTGGGGTAACCCTCTGGGTCTGCTGATCTCAACAGGATTGTTTGGGGTAGGCTCGGGAGAGCACTGCAATGAATTAATTTATTGATAGTTCTACGAGTCCTTTGTCCCTTGACCATAATCTCAGCTGTTCTAATAATGCCATTTTCATCAGGATACAATTTCAATACCCTAGCTCTGTTTCAGTAAGACAATATTGTCTTCCTTAAGGGAAGCTACATTCTCAGCTGGTTGAGCACCATAGAATTTCTCACAAAGACTGACAAGATATTCTTCAGACCAGTATTTCTCCCACTTCTCTAACAGTTAATTTTGGTAACTCTCTCTCAGATACTGGGATCTATCATCTGTGGTGAGGTCTAGGATATGATTCTCCACCTCGATGGATGGGAATGGTTCTAATTGTCTCTCATATAAAAGGTGAGATGATGTTATTGCCTCCAGATGTACTGAGGTGTCATCAAAGTAAGTTAAAGGTCAGTTATTGATTCTGCTCACAATTTCTGCTACTATTGTTCTTAATTCTTTGAGATTTAATTTAAATCAATGTAGTGTCTTCTTCAGGTAGTTTTTGACTAGCCCCATCATTCTTTCTGTGAATCCATTCTGCCAGGGTACCCTTGGAGTGATGAATTTCCAATGACATTGTCTATTTCTTAATGCTTGTTGGATTTTGGATTGTTTATAATTTCTTGAATACAAGGATCTGTTCCTATACAGTTAGTAGTATTATCACTTATGATAAGGCAGGGACAGGAATGTCTTGTTGCAAAGATTCTAAAAAACTGTAGGAAGGTCTCTGAACTGAAGTCTTCTGCTACTTCTAAAAGGATAGCTCTTGTCCTGCCACAGGTGAATAAACATATATAGACCTTCTTTGGAATGTCACCCTCACCTGTTATTATTAAGGCAGCTGCGTAATCTACACCCATGACTGAAATAATGAACTGAAATACTCTTTTTTTTTACATTAATTAACTTATTGAAAGATGAGCATTTCTTAATATCAAGAGCCAAATTAGGTGGATGGTTGGCTTGAGGCTGAGCTTCTACTACATTAACTGCTACCTCTTTATATGATTTCTGGATGGGCCAATTTTGTTTCTCAGTTAGCCAATTTGGTCCACAGAACCATCTGGTCTCCTTTAATAATTTTTGGAATGTTGTACCCCTGGTTATGAGATCTGTCAGGCTTTCTTTGGTAGGAATATGGTGGTTCACAAAATCTCCTTGTGTTGACAGTATCTTTTCTACATACGGATTTTTGTTTTAATTTTTATTAATCCAGTGAAGGCAGATTTCAATGTTGGTCCATATTACTACCTGCCTAAAGAGTCAGTTTATCTCTTTACTCCCAGGCTGATCCTTTGTGGTTATCATCACTAAATATTTTGCTGAGTACCCATTTCTGTCACTTTTAATTCTAACTGGGGCAAGGATCGGGTTTTCATCAGTGCAACTCTTGATTTTGGCATTATCAACTCACTATGATTATCTGTGAATGAGTAGGTTGCTATGCCATATGCCTTTGAAGATGCATCACAAAAGATGTGAAGTTGTGCACTGTCATTATGATTTATATTGACTTGTCTGAGGATGGAGAGCTCTGTACCTGCAATGCAATCCTACTTTATTCTATCCCATTCAGATAAATAATATTCTGGGAGGACGGTATCCCAACTAATTTTCTCCTTCCAAGCCTCTTGTACTAACATTTTCCCTCTTATTGTAATAGGGCTTATTATACCAATTTGATCAAATAGGCGAATGAGCTTAGTAAGGAACTTTTAGTTAGATTTTGCGCAGGGTACTGAGGCTGGTGTAGATGTATTCTATCACTCTTCATATCCTGCTCCATACCCGGTAAGTTTTGTCTCAAGGGTAACTCTGAATCAAGTCGTTCCTTTAGGAGGATTTGCAGGATTATTGAGTTGCTGTTTTTACTCTGCAGAGGCATGTTAGTGGCTAAACATTCCTTTGCTTCCTTTTCATATAAAGTCACCACTTCTTTCTCTGTATTCACTGTTATTTGTAAATTGTCAAAATGATGATTTAAGGTTGAACATAACAAACATTTGAACATAAGTCAAAGAAAACAGATTTAAACCTGTACACATCCATAGGGCTATTCTTGTCACTTGGATCTCTTGACCATAAGATCTTTTTAAAGTCTCTGTTTTCTTCCTTTAAGCCTACCCTTAAGGACGTTTTTGAGATGTCGGCTACCAGGGTGTAAGGTTTGAGACAGAATTTCATCAACATGTCAAGCAGGTTTTCAGTTAGGTTGGGTCCCGCATACAAACAGTCATTCAGACTACTTGCTCCTTTGATTGCCTGTGAGCTGCAATTGAAATCCACTTTTATAGGAGTAGTGACAGAGTCTTTCTTTACTGCAAGATGAGGGAGGTAATCGCCAGTGTTATGATTTATTGGTTCCTCTAACATCTCTATGAAGTTACTTGCATTTTTGAGTTCTTATAATATTGTCAAATTGTTCCAGAATGGTTTTATTTTTCTTTAGTTTTGTCCACAAATTGTTTAATTGATTAATTGTTAATGCCCTTGGCATTAATATAGTTGGTTGGTAAGGATGGTGAATTTATTTTCCAAGGTAATCTGACTCAATACTGGTTGTCTTTTTATTCTATTGTTTTGTTAAAGTAGTCTTAAGTCATTTGCTCCTGACATTTGGAGAGTCAGGATTTATTCCCATGGTATCCAAGTCCCATAACTTATGTACTGGTTCATTCCTTTCTTCCTTTATGTCAGGTAGCTCATTAGAGATAATTTGGGCTCCAATTCAGGCCACTAGTAGGGACTGGATTGGTGTCACAATGACAGGGTCTTTGAGTTGGTAGTACACCTTTGGCAGGTAGCAGTGGTTCTACTATAAGATTACCACCAGCTTTTGTCAGCATTTGAACACTATATTTCTTTAATGTTTTCCCTACAAATTTCCCATAATAGTCTGAGCCTATTATTAGCTGAATTGGACTCACTTCATCTGATATGTTTTGATCTGCAAATTTTATAGCATTTGTTTTGAGAAAGTCAGCAGTCTCCTCGTAACCTTTGAAGGTTAAATTGGTGTTCATGTCGTGAATCATCAATGCTGTTACCTTTGTTTTAAATTTGCCTAATTTTATGATGGGTCTTACTAGATCATAAGTTTGGGTATTATGATCAGTTAGGAAACCTGAGATTTTTAGTTGAGCTTTTCCTGTTATTGGTAGGTTTAAAGCTGCTCCTTACTTATAAAGCTTTTCTGCACTTGTGTCGTACAGCACCTTGGCATTCATCAGTCATCTTTGTCTACTAATGTCTACTTCTGCTATAGGAACTGCTGCAGGAGAGATGGTCTTGTCATGTAAGGGGGATTTGTTTCATTACATACTCTATCATCTCACATAGAGCAAGATGATGTACTCTTCTCTTACATATAGGTACATATGCAGATTAGTTCTACAATCTTTTATTTGGTGTGACTCACTTAAGCATAGTGTGCACCTTCCTAGCTCCACTAGTCTATTTATTCTCCTCTGTACCCCTTGATAATTGCCACAGTGCACTGGATTGTGTTGTTCAGAGCAAAATGCACATTTCTTATTTGTTGGAGTTTTAGGTCTTACTCCTGTCTCATTATAGTTAATATGGGGTGGTACCTCTGTTTCCTTATTTACAGAGGTTGAGAAGGTACCTATTGTCTCTGTGGCTCCATAACTTGGCTTAGTTTTATTCACTGGTCCACAGTTCTGGATTCACTTCCTTTCATCTTGGAGGGTGGGAACTTATTCACCTGTTCATGGTAAGTTTTATTAGAATCTGTTTTATTTGGTTTGGATGCCTCATCATTGCTCATGTTCTTACAGATCTCCAAGAATGATTCACCTATTTCCTTGAAGGTGAAGTGGATCTTTTGGGATTTTAAATAAAACATTTCTTATTTAGTTTCCTTTGTATAATGATGTTTATGAGACAGGCTGCATCCTCAATGTTATTATTTATTTTTAGGGATTCTAAAATGATATTTATGCTTATCCTGAAGAGTTGCAAATCCTTGTAATTATTGTTAAGGGATGGTAAATCTAGGAGTTTGTAGAACAGTTTAGTGGTTATTTGTTCCTTATCATCATAATTCTCCCTAAGCAATTTGATAGTAAACTCAACGAGTTATTGATTGTTCCCTGGTTGGGCTTTATTTCATTTATGATTTGTGTAATATGCCTTCATTGTCTTGTCATCCATCTTCTGGCACTGTCTGAGATAGCAGCAAAAGTTTTCTTTACTTATGGAATTCCAGTGTTCCCCATCTCTTGCCAGATATTTTTTTTATAATGGGGGGCACTGCAATTCGGAAATTGATTTTTGAGGTCCCTTTGTTTATGGAGTCACTAATCTGGTTATATACTCTTTGGTTTACTTACCCTGGCCTTGGTTCTGTTATATTTCTTTGTTCTATCTTAACA
Source organism: Scylla paramamosain (assembly GCF_035594125.1). Lineage (NCBI taxonomy): Eukaryota > Metazoa > Arthropoda > Malacostraca > Decapoda > Portunidae > Scylla > Scylla paramamosain. The sequence goes on along the minus strand of NC_087159.1, from coordinate 22,121,079 downwards.
ATTACCACCTTTGCTTCACAATGGATTTCTATTCTCTTTGCTACGGCCTTGGTTTTTTCTGTCACGTCCCTAGGATCTGTCTCCCGGCTTGCCAGTGCTTCCTTAGAAGAGGATGGTCAGTTGTTGAGGCCACTCTAACACTTGATTCAGTGGTCTTGGTTAAAGGACTCAGCCCCTGCCCCAGGAATGCGGAACACCCATATCTCATGTCCTATTATTGGTGGGATTTCCCTGGGGGTGTTACTGTGGCACACTAATGCCATGCAAAATGTCGGTTTGGAAGCTTCCAGAACCTGGTCAACAATAAAGCCTGTCTTCCTTACTCAGGGCACCAAAATGATAATGTGGGAACTTTTTCGACCTTCACAGTCACCTTAAAGTCTCCAAGATAACACACAACCACAGAAAGCATCACTAAATATAATCATAAGTAACCTATAACTTAGCTGTAGTTTGGACTGGCTGGAGTCAGTGGTGAGTTGGTGTCACTGGGCATTCCAAGCCACTGGTTGGCCGTGTTTTCACAGCAAAGACAGACTAATTGCTGCTGTGCAGGTTCCCATGCTTCTATATTCTTAGCAACTTAGTGAATATTGTAAGTGTGGACTGTAAAGTGGTGAAGATACGACTTGAAAGGTGGCTAGCTGGCGATTGCTGTGTGAGTCAGGCAGTTTTGCTCCTTGTGGGCTCCTTGCCATGTCAAAACAATAGCCATCCATAATCTGCTCATCCCTAATTCCAATTTATTTATAATAGTAACTAATACTTAGTTTGTAGTATATTAACATTAATTTAATTTTACAATTCATATACAAATCACACCATAAACCAATAAGGCATTGGTATTGTGCGTGATAGTGGAAATTTTCACATCTACATTTGTCCAGTTTTCCTTAAAGTTGTGCACACTTGTTGCCAATACTACATCCTCACTTAGCTTGTTCCAAACTTCTATATTTCTCTGTGGAAAACTACATTTTTTAATGAAGATCACACAGCACTGTCTTTATTGTGCTGACATTGCAGAAAGGGGGTCATTGGTGTCCCTATTGCCGTTGCCACAAAGCACCAGGGTGTCTGATATTGATCCCTGTAATAACATGGCACTTTTATGACCAGCCTTTGTAAAGATTTCTCTGATCATCATCAGTTTCTTGGTCAGTAATCTCTCTTCAGTTGAATACAGTGACATAATTTCCTGCTCACAGATAAATTTACATTGTTCAAGCCCAGTAATTAAATGATCATGCATTTTTACCAAATAATCTATGACTATTTTTTCACCTGTGTTCATAATGTTGTCATTATCAATAAATACTGTCTTTGTCCTCTTCTGAACTATACATAATGTTAGCAATTTCTCCATTATTCAAGGAATCTAAAACAAGTGCATCATTATCAATATTCAAGATTTCTTCAATGTCAGCCTCCTGTAAGTTTTCTTACACTTACATGCTACATCAAGGTGATCTGAAAATACCACTGCTTTAACCATCTGCATTTCAGCCACACTTTCTTTCTCTCTCATCAAAATTCACCACAGATGCACAGTGGTCATTTAGCTGGTGACAAATACAGGTTGCTCTGGTGACATCCATCTGATACAAACATACCAGAGCAACTTTGACAGACAGTCACTGTGCTAACACTGCTGGTTTTGGCTGTTTGGCAACTAGTTATTCTTGAGGGTTAAATTAAAGCTTCTCTATTGATCATTTCTTCTAAAATATAATGACTTTCTTTATAAATCAGTTCTTCCTCGCAACTGTGAAGCACATGAGAACATGTGACATGTATGATAGGTCTCCACCAGACTTGTGGCATATGCCATGACCTTGGCAATATCAGAAAGCATTGTGCTGTGGTATACATATCAGAACCATTGTTATTATCTAAAAAAAAAAAAAAAAAGGAAAGAAAGAAAAATAATAAAGTATGCAGTGGACACCTGCTGAAACAGTAATTACAAGTAAGGTTTAAAGCACTGAAATGAGGGATGCTGTGAACTTATCAATGTCCAAGTTGTAACCTTAATGAATGTTTCCCTTTGTGTCTCAACTTGAGGGGATAGACAGCCTGCCCCTAAAGACAACTCTTCTTCACACAACTCTACAAGCTCCTAATACATACACACCCTCCCTTCAAAATCCAGAATTTCAATATGGCAACTCCTACACCAATCTCTGAGTTCCTGTCTGGGGAGAACACCATCTATGTCCCCAGGTTGGACTGCTTTTCTTCTGGTATCGAGCCTAAGTGTCTTGACACCTCCCTCAACTTTTCTTTATTAACTTCTGCAACATTTGTGGCTTTAGATCTAATTTTCAGTATGTGGAACACCACCTCTCCTCTACTGAACCTCATCTTTTCCTCACTGAAACACAGGTGTCTAAAGCAACTGACAGTAGCCCTCATCTGGTCTGTCCTACTTTCTCTATCCTCATCTTGAATCCAAAGCTGGATGTTCTGTCTATTGTTACATTAGAAGTAAGAAAGAGGAAGGAAAAACAAAGGGGTGGGGGAGAGAGAGAGAGAGAGAGAGAGAGAGAGAGAGAGAGAGAGAGAGAGAGAGAGAGAGAGAGAGAGAGAGAGAGAGAGAGAGAGAGAGAGAGAGAGAGAGAGAGAGAGAGAGAGAGAGAGAGTGTGTGGTGTGATGACTCATCCCCCAACTCCACATGCCTTGAGTTTATGTACTGAAGTGTTCCTCCCACCCTGTCTTAGCTTCCTTAAATTTTCTCCTATTTCCTCTCAATTCTGAGAGCTGAATCTAATAGTAAAAAAATAGAATAGTTGCACTCTACTATAAAATTATTAAATCCCACACAGCCCCTCTAATACGCCCATGATAAAAAGTAATTTTTTGTATTTTGGTGTTCGTTTTAGAGTGAGATAGTGAGTGCGGCGGGCAGAGTGAGTCAGCCTCTCACTCCTCCCCATTCCTTCCCCTTTCCATCTCCTCCCCCACCCAATCACATGAGCAACTAGAAGGTGAGACTGAGACAGCATGGACTGAGACATTCCCATGCTTCAGCTGGAGCTAAACCATTACCAGAGGTAGATGTGCTAAGAAAGCTAGTGGATTCGGAGGGATATCAGAGGGATTTACATCATAATTTTGGCAGGAAATTCACTGATGGTAGGCCCCCATCATATTGGATAGGATTAGCCCCACAGAAGGCTATCTGTTGTTGCTGCTCTCATTGAATTGAGGCAATAAGGTGCCTTGGTTGGCTTGGACTGAGAAAAAGGTAAGAGGGCCCTTGCCCATTCCTTTTTCTTGTTTGTGCAGTCCCTTTGGCTGAAAGCCATGTTCAGGATATATTTTCTGTAAGTGCCTTGTGGTTAACTTTCTTCCAATTCTCCTGACTTGCCACAGTGTAGGGGGCAGTCGGTCTTCTGAGAAACTGAAGATTGTTTAGCCCTAGGCTGGATGTCCAGAATATCTAATTGAGAGTGGGTGGCAACTATGATGATGGTTGCTCATTAAATATTCTGATCTATTAGTGTCTTTGTTTTCAAGTCTGTTCCATCCTCGCATGTGGCTGGCTGAGTCCTTTCCCAGTGTGTGTGTAAGAAATTGGCATTGTATTTTGTACTTTCCCTGTAAGCAGAGATAGGGTGGCAACCTCTGAGGCTTTACAGCTGTTTGCAACCAGTGAACTAACTGGATTTGTATTGTATGCACCCTGCACTAGGCTGCACAGGAGGCAGTCTAGAGAGGAGCTGACCCAAAGGAGTGGCAGCTGTTAGAGGGGCTGGAATAGGTTGTAACTCTATGTGCACAAGAAACTAACTTACTCTCATGCCCATGCTCTTGAATCTTCCAAATTTTCTGCAGTCTAGCTTTGACTGCACTCTCAAACTAAATTCATCTGTGCTGTACACCTTTCACATAACTTTTTTAACTAAAATAAACTCTTACATTTCAACTTCCAAAGTGGAGCTCATTCTGACTCTTCCCTTTCATGGAGATCTCCATTCCTGGAGACTTCAGTGTTCACCACCAGCTTTGGCTTTCCTCTCCCTTCACTGACTAACCTGGTGAACTAGCTTTTAACCTTGCTATCCTCCATGACCTAGAAGAACTAGTGAAACACCCTACTTGCATTCCTGAGTGTCTCAGAGATACACCCAACATTCTTGACTTTTTCATAACCTCAAGTCCTTCTGCTTATGCTGTCACTCTGTCTTCTCCATTGAGCTCCACTGATCACAACCTCCTATCTGTATCTTGTCCTATTACTCCAATCCCTCCTCAGGATCCTCCAAAGCAGAGGTGCCTGTGGCATTTTGTCTACCAATTTGGGGGACCTGAGAAGGTATTATTTTGAATTTCCTTAGAAATTCTATGTCAGAGACCTGTCTCTGTGTGCTGAGCACATAATAGAAGTGATAGTGTCTGACAGGGTGGCGTACATTCCTAACTCTTTCTCTCGCCCCAAATCTTCCAAATCTTGGTTTAATTCGACCTGTTCTCATGCTTTATATAATAAAAAGGTGGCCCACAAAATGTACTTGAGTTTTCCATCACCTGAATCTCATGCACTTCATATTTCTGTCTAGAATAATGTCAAGACTGTTCTAAAACTACCAAAAATTCCTTCATTAATAGAAAATGCCAAAAGCTTTCTAGATCTAACTGCCTTGTGACTTCTGGCACTTCAACAAAATATCTCTAATAACTTTACTTCACACCTTTCCCTCCTTCATATCAACCATCAACCTGAGGGCACTAGAGCCATCTCATCCCTGAAGCTGAACTATTCACTCAAACATACACTAAAAACTCTATCTTGAATGTTCCAGGGTTTGTTCCTCTCTCTGCTACCCTCCTACTACTTCATGCCAACGGTTAAGATCCTTTGTGATAATGTTTTCAATGCCCTTGCTGGACTTAACTCTTGGAAAGCTTATGGACCTGATGGAGTCCTTCCTATTGTTTCTTGAAACTGTTTCTGTTCTTGCACCTTGCCTAGTCAAACTGTTCCACCTCTGTCTATCAACATCTATCTTTCCTTATTGTGAAAAGTTTGCCTACATTCGATCTATTCCTAAAAAGGGTGACCATTCTAATTCCTCAAACTACCAACCTATTACTTTAATTTTTAGTATGGGTTCCATTGTGGCTGCACTACCATTGATTTTCTGGCTTTCCTTACTAAGTGTTAGTCATCCCATTTTAAGGATTTTGGTGAAACTTTTGCTGCTGACTTAGACATATTAAAAGCTTTTGATAGAGTCTGGCACAGAGCTTTGATTTACAAACTACCCTTCTACTACTTCTATAATTCTCTCTGTAACTTCGTCTCAAGTTTCCTTTCTGAAAGTTTCCTTTCTGAAACTTTGCTGCTGTGGTAGAAAGTCACTATTCTGCTCCCAAATCTATTAACAGTGGTGTTCCTCAAGGTTCTGTCCTGTCACCCAGTATCTTTCTATAATTCATCAATGATCTTCTAAGTCAAACTTCTTGTCCTATTCATTCCCATGCTGATGATACCATCATGCACTTTTCCATATCTTTGCAAAGACATCTAACCCTTTAGGAATTAAAAAGCAGGGAAGCTACAGAATGCCTAACATTAGATCTCTCATAGATTTCTGATTGGGGCATAGCAAACTTCGTATTTTTCAATGCCTCAAAAACTCAATTCCTCCATCAACTTGACACAACCTTCCAGATAACTATTCCCTCTTCTTCAGTGACACTCGACTGTTCTGCCTCTTCTACTATGAACATCTTCAGTCTGTCTTTTACAAATAATCTAAACTAGAAACTTCACATCTCATCTTCATCTAAAACAGTTTCTATTATATTAGGCATTTTGATTAATCTCAGCCAGTTTTTCTCTCCTCCCCCAGCTGCTAACTTTGTACAGGGGCCTTATCCATCCATGTATGGAGTATGCTTCACATGTAATGGGGTGGAGGTTGGGAGGGTTCCACTCACACCACTCTTTTAGTCAAGGTGGAGTCAAAAGCATTTCATTTTATCAACTCCTCTTCTTTAACTGACTGCCTTCATCCTCTATCTCTCATTTCTACAATGTTGCATCTTTTGCTATTTTCTACTGCTATTTTCATGCTAACTGCTCTTCAGATTTTGCTAACTGCCTGCCTCCCCTCCTTTGACCTTGCTGCACAAGACTTTTTACTTTCTCTTGCCCATATTCTGTCCACCTCTCTAATCAGTATTCTCATTCATTCCTTTCTCTGGTAAACTCTGAAACTCTCTGTCTGCTTCTGTATTTTCACCTTCCTATGACTTGAACTTTTCAAGAGGAAGGTTTCAAGACACTTATCCTCCAATATTTGATTATCCCATTTGACCTTTGGGAATAGGCACTCAGGTGTGCCTTGATTTTTTCATATTTTCATTGCCCTTGGCCAGTGGCCTTAAAAAAAAAAAATAATAATAATAATAATAAAAAAATAATAATAATAAATAGAAAAAATATAAATGGAGCAATAAATAGCATTGTATGAATATTATGCAGAAAAATTAGTACTGTGACAGACATGGCAGAGCACAGAGCAGACAAATCCTCAAGGCAGCCATACCTAAAAATCAGTATAAATTGTTTTTACTATAGCTTCCAGTGTTGTCACTCACACCTGTGGTACTCCATGAAAAAATAACTGCAGTTTTGAGAACTTTTCAAACTTTGGATATTTGGATTAGAGATGGGGGACATGTATTTAATGTCCCTCTTTTTCTGGCTGCCTTACTAAAGGAAGAGTTATTTTTCACTGGTAAACTATGTAGAGCTCTCTGCCTAGTTATTTTTTTTCTCTTTCTTAGAAACACTTAAAGAGTATCAAGACACCTCTGGAACTAAATAAGCCAGAACTTTTCTCTAAACTTGAGAAATTAGCAATCAAGAGGGATTTGTTTATTTATTCTATCTACCAATTTATTTATTTATTTAAAATTCCAGCCAGCCTTCTTAAAAAAAAAAAAACTACACTCCCAGATTCAACTAGTTCACATGACTAACTTAATGTCAAATGGTCATCATTTACTATTAGAGTACTAACCTTGATTGTCTCATAAGCATCCATTATGATGGCAATGAAGAGGCTGAGTATCACATAGATGAATAGAGAGATGAAGGAGTAGAGGTAGATGCGGGAGAACCACCAAACCATAGGATCCTTGCCCGAGGTAGAGGAAAATGTTGCAAACATGTCATCTCCATTTATGAGAGAGTAGAGGCACTCCATTGTAGATGAGAATGAACGGAACTGTGGAGCAGAACATATGGTTTTCAGTGTCTGTTTTAATAAACAAAATATTTGAAAAAAAATTACACAACATATCTAAAAAATAAAATGTTTTGATATTAGTAATAATACTAAAAACTTTTTTTTTTTTGTGAGAATGATACATCCAAAGTTTCAAGGCTATATTCAAATGCTTACCATTCTTTCCCATCATATGCAATCATTTTATCTTGCTCTCTAGAAATCCTTCTTTTATCTTATCATTCTTTCCTATCATATGCAACCACTTTTCTTGACTACAGATGTCCTTCTTTCATCTAACACTCTTTATCCTGTCCATCTATTCTATTCATGGTCTTCCCATCTTTCACATCTGATCCAATAACAATTACCAAGCACTCTTATGTTTTTTTAACATATAAAAAAATTTTAACACTCCTTACTGTAGTTGACTACATAATTGCTTCAAACATCAGGCCCAGTTCACACTAGTCTATTTTTATGGATTTTGTCTCCATTTACTGTCCAACAATGATGTCATAAAAATGGAGTCTGTACTGAGCATTATCCATTGTTTGTCAACATGGCTGTACGGAGAAGAGATGTCCTCGACAAAGAATCTGTGTACTTCTTGCCACCTTGCTGCTTGCAACTAACAAAGAGAGGCCAGTGAGGTGGAGAAGAGTGTCATTTATTGCACAGCAGAGAAATATAAGTAACTACACACTAGTGAATCCTACAAGGCACTGTGGGGGCAGGAGTGTCTGCTGTATCAATCAATGCACACTGTGGTGGGGAGGAAGGTTATTATACTAGTATTTTCTGGTTGCCAGTTACTAATACACTGTCATAACCACAGCTGCTGAGTGAGGCCTTTTGGATTCCTGCAGTTTGCGGAGCTGAAATCTGTTCAGTCCATCCATGTGCTTGTGTTTACATAGCTTTGTGGTGTTGCCACACCTCTCGGTGGGACCAAGGTCACTCTTCTTTTTCCACGAAGTGTAAAATGTTTAATTTACAATAAAGCATTATTACATCACAAAGCTGTAATTCAAAAATGTTTTATCATGTACTTGACTACCATAGAACATTAAAAATATTAGTATGCACAACACTGTCTCTGTCTCTTTGTACAAAGTTAAACTGGGTTCATCTCTTCCGCTCAACGGCGTCCGTTCAAGCAGAGGTAGAAATGGAACCTGGTTCCCACTGCAGTTGCTTGAACAGAAACAGTGGTGACATCACTGTTGAATGGTATACGGAGATGGAATCCATATGAACAGACTAGTGTAAACCAGGCCTTAGTTTTCCTCTGAATTTTTCTTACTCTATCCACACAGTTTGAAGTCTCTATGCTAAACTCTGCCCCCTTCTTTCTCTTCCATTTCAGTGCGGTAAGTGATAAATATACTCTTGCCACTTTGCCAAACTTCTTATACTTGAGATGCTTTCTGTCACATTATCAACTGGCATTGCCTTAGGATGATTTTTTTGTAAATATCAATATGAGAACAATAGTTATGTCAAAGCAACAACCCTTCAGATAACTGTGGAAACAAATGATATATATACCAGTGGGGCATGTGAAATTTTCATGTACATACAAAAATACATACATACATACATAAATACAAAGGATGTCTGAGAAAGTGGAAAAAAAAAAGACCAATATCACAAAAGTAGGAAACACATGAACCTCAGTAAAATCATGAACACCTCAAGGAAGCCATAGGTTAACATTGGATTCAGATTCCATGGGCCAACAACATAGGTTACCATTTGTGAAAGCATCACATCGTACTAATGTGAGGACAAGATGAATTATTATATGATTAATTACATAATTGCCTCAATATCACAGTTGGTGCATTATATATATTGCCTCTGGTAACTATTGATTAGTGGTTACCTCCCTGCTGTACAAATTGTGAAAAAAAAAAAAAAAGGAATAAGAATAATGGGAAAAAGGATGGTTATGAGATTTGATATATCAAATTCCACTATTTTGTCCTTAAATCAGTTTATACATATGGTAAATAAAAATACTAATCCCTACAATTTATCCTTGTTTATCTTAACTTTGAACTTAAAAGCTAAAACAGTAGAAATGGAAGAAAAAAATCCCTTAATATTTATGCATATGCAGCAGAAGTTAGGCTGGATCATACTAAAGTAGAAACCTGGTGTAAATCAAATTAAATTCAATATAAGTTGTATTAAACTCAATTCAGATAAAAAAAAAAAAATTGTTTAAACCAAGAGTCACCTGTACTGGACACTTGGATCACAGATGAGTAATTTACATTTATCCCACCCAATGGGACATTATGGTGGAAGTCTATATGGGATATGAATAATTAACTCCATTGCCAAGTGCAGTAAACAGTGGTTAAAGTGAAGTGGTGAATGCAAGAAGTTGAGAAATAAGAGGCAGTACCTGTACAAGGGAGCAAGTGAGCAAGCACCGAGCTGGCATCTTTATAAAACTTTGCAGACAAATGAAAGCAATACTCACCCACTTCACAGAGACAGCCTGCGAGCTCACTTAACAAAGCCTGCAGTTTGACACAATATACACATTATCATGCTCAAGTTGCAGATCACATTATTTGGTGTATTTCTAATGGTTACACCACATGGCACAAATAACAGACAACTCACAAACAAATTTTCTAAATTCATCTTGATTTCCTTGCTCTTGTCTTTCCTCTCAACCCTGCACTGGCTTAGTTGGTACTGCGTATGTTTTAAAATGCTGTTATGCAGGTACTGTGACTGCATTATATCACATAGTAATTAGTCCTGTGGCAGGTATTTTATTCACCATTGTATTACTGACTGTTATGTTTATTGTACTAAATGCAAATTAATTGTCATATTAATGTGCAACCAAATAAGACTTTATGCATGACACATTTGTACTGCACGTAGTGCCACTAATTCAAATGGCCTGTGTAGTTTGGAATCAGTCAGTGTGTAGTCCTCTGCGAGGGTATGAAAAGCAGCAGGGGAGCTGCCACATTAGTTCTACCTTCATCATGGCATCAGACAGGTGCACGGATTGCGATTTTGGTCTATTTGACTTTTCTTGTGCTACAGTGATTTGTACATCTTAATTTTGTGAATACTTCCAAATCATTCTTGTCAATGTGGTGTGCTGATGCAATATTAGGTTAGATTAGTATCCATAAGGAGGATGCAAGGTGGGGCAAAGCCCTGGCTAGTTTAGGTTAGGTTAGGTAATGTTAGGTTACTTTAGATTCCTTAAGGAGGGTCCAGGGAGAGCAAAGCCCCCTGGCTAATTTAGGTTAGGTTGGGTTAGTGACCTTAAGGGAGCATCCAGGAGGACCTGAAGCCTCCCTGCTTAGGTTATGTTAGGATAGCCTAGAATTTCCTGTTTTCGAAATATGCCATTTCTCATCACTAGATTTTTTTTTTTCAGAAATGTCAAAAATGCCTCATTTTGGCAAGTGTGCTAAGTGAGGATGTAGTATTGACAAGTGTGCACAACTTTAAGGAAAAACTGGACAAGTGTGTTAAGTGAGGATGTAGTATCAACAATAAGTGTTTAACTGTTAAATTTGTGCACAAATTTAAGGAAAATTCAACAAGTGTGCTAAGTGAAGATGCAGTATCAACAAGTGTGCACAACTTTAAGGAAAAATTGGGAAAGTATAGATATGTAGACAGGACCACATGAGTGTAGCTCAGGCCCTGTAAATTACAACTAGGTATATACACACTAACGAGGCCATGGTGCAGACAAGATGTGTCTTGGGAAGTCGCAGAGAGTGTACTTTTCTGTATCCCCACACGTGTGATCTACTGCAGTGTTCTTAACTAGGATGTGCTGTAGGGTGGGGGAGCTATCTTAGAGTGTACTGTCCAGAAACAGCTGTAAAAATTGACCAATGAAAAGTCCCAAGTGACCTGATGTGAACAAAGATGGTGTGGCAATGACACTGGAATATCAAGTCATTTCGCCCACATGCCATTTCGCCACAAGTCAATTCGTTCACACAATGGAGTCAATTTGTCCACACAATAAACTCATTTCACCCACCGTGTGGAGTCATTTCTCCCAGGTTACTTCTTTTTTGTTAACTGCATGTGGCCTCTCCTATTAAAATAGGAGAGGCTACATTCTTGAGAGAATGGGAAATGTACTGGGCACATCAATTTCAGTAGGCATTTTCAAATTTTTTTTTACAATCATACTCATCATATTTTTATGAGGACTTACTAGATGAAGCATTACTGCATTAAGATATTGCCAAAATAAAGTCTCAATTATTATACACACACACACACACACACACACACATATATATATATATATATATATATATATATATATATATATATATATATATATATATATATATATATATATATATATATATACGAGTATATAAAGATGAACTGGCACCTTTCTTCCCATTCTCTCAAGAATGTGGCTTTTTGGATTGGGAGTTCATGGTTCATTTATCTTGTTTGTTAACTGTGCCTTTCACTTGAGAGTATGCGATTCATTTACCTCTCATTTCTAAACTGCGCCTTCCAACTGGGAGTTTGTGGCTTATTTACCTCTTGCTTGTTAACTGTGTCTTTCAATTGGAAGTGTGCAATGGTCAAATGTAATATACTGGCAGTGTAGTGTCTGCCCTAAAAGTAACCCCTGCAAGGCAGTAGTTACCCAGAGAAATGGAAAATTTGTAAAGAGCAACTTATGTCACAACCATACAGCACCAATAGGCTCTGCTATCACCACTAAAGTAACTGGCAGTACAAGACCTATTTAAACCAGTGTCTGTTTTAGTGGATCACGTTCTTCTACAAGAGATGGGAAATGCACTATGCCTTAGTCTGCCTAAGCCCAAACAGTGAACAGGCTGAGACCTGACAGAACCAACAGACCTTAAATTTGAACTTGATGGAGCTTATATTCCAGATAATTTCTTTAGAGCTGATGTAGAGATTTGTGAATGCTGCCACCTGATCCTCGCAGCCACACTACAAATAGGATATCTAACCAAGGCAAAATCATGGCACAATGATGGCACATTAAAGTTGTGCATGCACCCACTTACACAGCTAATGACAGTCAATACCTTTGTGAGGTCAGAGGACTATGCAAAACAGGTGCCCTCATTGTTTGTCATAATGTCTGGCAGAAAGAAGAGTGATTACTGAAAGGTCTTCCAAGAACTTTTAGCCAGTCTGTCAAATGAGCTCTCTGTTCAACACAAAACATTTAATTATAAGATAAAGAATTTTGAAAGTATTGCCTGAGTTTTTGTCTAACACTGAGCTTAAGGGACACATTTTCCATTGGACACAGGCTACATGGAGAAAAGTTTGGAAATTTAATTATACAAAAGTTTACTCATTGTCTCCTGATAATGTATACACATGTGGGTGGGACTTTATTTTTTATTCCTTTTCTTAATATAGGTTCAAGAGGTTGGTCTCCAGCAGGCCTACATACATGATGACAGAATGTACAGATACCTGCTTAAGGTGATGGGTCTTCCTTTTCTGACCAAGGAACATATAGCTCCTATGTTTGAGCATCTCTATCAATTAGCCACCGCAGCCCAATTACAAACTATAGTACAGTATATTTCAAGAACATGGATCACAGCTCCACAAAGCCAATTTCTAGCTGGAGTATTTTCAATCAGTCTGTGCGTACTAATAATGACATTGAAGGATGGCACAATAGACTAAATAAACATGCTGTAGGTAGATACAACCTCTAATTTTATCTCCTTGTAGACCTCCACAATGAGGCTGCATTAACATCTGTATTCATAAGACCAGTATCTGAAAAAAAGCTACAAAGGATCCAGTGGAAAAGGTATAAGGATTTTGCAGGATAGAATAATTGCTCTTTGGGATGAGTATGTGAAAGGTGAGAAGTCATCATATCAACTGCTGAAAGCTTGTGCTCATCTCAATGGCCAGGTGTGCAGCTGAATATTGCCTGTATTTTTTAAATGTTTAATATTTTAAATGTTAAATGGCTTTATATGAATTTAAGTTTTATAGGTTATATATTTAGGTTTTAAAGACAGTCTGCAGCAAAATATTGTCTGTATTTTTAAATGTTTAAATGTTTTAAATGTTAAATGACTAAGTGTATTTGTTTTATAGGTTATATATTTATGTTTTAAAGACTTTACATTTAAGTAGGTTTTAAAGTTTTAATTCCATATCAGTATTCAATGCATAACACATAACACATAACCTTTCATAACCTTTCTTTTCAAATTCTTTTCCTTTCTTGATAAAAGCCCTGATGAAACATGTTGGCGAACTGACTTTACCTAGGGCAAAGTGACTCGTACATGTGGGTGAATTGTCTCTTACATGTGGTGATATGTCTCATGAGTGAATTGATGTGAGGGTGAAATGACTATAAACTGACTCTGGTAGGCAGGAGATCTAGTGGCCATGATATAGATTTTTCTGGCTTTGGAGAAGAGGAGCAACTGGCAAGTAAACTGATTTATAAGAGAGTGCTAGCAATGGAAGAAATAATAAGTGAGTTATTGGAAAAGGTGGGAAAAATGGAAGTTAGACAGAGAGTTGTGGAGGAGGATAACAAGTCTTTGAAACTTCAATGCGAGAAATATGAAAAGATATTGATCAAATATGAAGAAAAAGTTGCGGTGAACAGCAAGAATGTAAAGAAATTAAGAGAGAACAGAACCAGTGGAAGATTGAAAGAGAGGAATAAAAGGAAAGTTTTAAAGAAATTCTGGAGAAACTGATAAAGAAAAAACAGAGAAGTCAGTGGTGAAGGTTATGAATGAAAAGGGAGGGTTGGTGAGAAATAAGGTACAGAAAAAGAAATGTGTTGTAATATTTGGGATTAAAGGAAAAGTTCTACCGATATGACATGTGAGAAAAACAAGAAAGGAGTCTGGCAGCTGATTTAGTTAAAGAGGCTCAAAACAGAGGAAATAATATTCATGAGGAAATCAAAGTAGTCTGAATAGGAAAATATACCAAAAGAGGGCAGTGATCACTGAAAGTCAAGTTTAGGTTGCAGAAGTGGTGGCTGGAGCTCAAAAGTTTTCTAGCAAAGAGGAGATGAGGAATATATGGATCAGGAAAGATTTAAACGAGGAAGAAAGAGCAAAAATGAACAATGAAGCCAAGGAAAAAATATGAGAGCAGGTCAGAAGCAGAGAAAAAGAGATTCTGTTGGAGGGTTATGGACATGAGGTTAATGATACTTCAGGGTAAGGAAGATGGAAGGAATGAAATGAAGGTGTCATACACTTAATCCTAACTGGTTAATTTCATCACAGCTGGAGTTAAATGATATATAAGAAAAAAACAAATCAGACATAATGAGAATAGATGAAATGAAGTTAAGTTATAAATTAGTGTCCCTGGATATTAGCAGTGGGAAATATAATGTATAATGGAGGGGGAGTGATGAATTTAGTAAGGAAAGCCTTAAAGAGTTGAAGAAGTTAGCTATGGGAAAGGAATTGCCAAAATTATACAAGTGGGGATGAAATGAGAAGGGGAAAAGGAGGAGATTTTGCTGTGGTGTATGTTCGACCTAATACAAGATCCTTGAGCAATGAAGTTTATGAGCCTGTGATGAAGGATACAAATGAGGGAATGGCAGAACTTATTAGCAAAAGTGACAATTTAACAATGATAGGAGATTTTAATTGTAAAGAGATGTGTTGGGAGGAGCGGACAACAGAAGGTGGTGAAAAATCATAGGGAAATATGTTACTACAGATGGCAATGGACAACACACAGATGCAATGGTAAAAAAAAAACACAAGATTTCAAGGGACTGATATATCATCAAGGCTAGACCTAGTGTTTACTAAAGAGCCAGAAATAATAAAAGGAATAAAATGTTAAAGCCCACTTTCATAGTTTCTTCTCTCCATTCTTATTATCTCAATGTACTTGTTTCTAACAGCAGTATATTCCTCCCATCTGCTCTCAGTTTTCCTCTTCTTCCATCTATTTCAAGCATTTGACTTATAATTTCTAGCCTCTTTGCATTTTGTATTGAACCATTCTTTACCCTTTCTATATCTCACTTCTCCTCTTGGTACAAATTTCTCCACAGTAGAATTGTATATCCTTATAAATTCATCCCATTTTTTTTCTGAACAACTTCAGCACCTTCAAAGTCTTTCCAGCCCACGGCAACAAAGACTTTTTTAAAATTTTTGAAAGTCAGCTTTACTATATTTAAATTTTTTCACCTTATAATTTTCATCACTGATTACATTTTCATTTTTCAAGTTAAATTCCATCAACGCATGATCACTTTTACCTAGAGGGCTATCATAGTGTATAGTTTCAATAATTTCCATGCCCCTTGTATACACTAAATAAAGTCTTGATGGTTTATCTCTTCCACTAACTCTGGTATCACAATCAACCCACTGAATCATCAAGTCTTCCACCACCCAGTTCACTAGTCTATTACTCCATGAGTTCTCACTTCCAGTAGTTGTCAATATCTCCCAATTTATCTCCTTACAATTAAAATCACCATCAATAACTACATCACTACTTTCTATCACTATCTTTTCAAGACCTTTTAAGACATCTACCAACATCTCTTTGTGCTCTTCTTTTCACCAAGCATTGGTCATAGGTGGCACATACACTCCTACATAATTCATTATCCTTCCATTTCCACTGATAATCATCACTTGTAGAATTTCAGACTTGTCTTCACTTTTTATTACCTTTTGTTCTGTTTAACAATTAATTTAACTGCATTTCAGTTGACATTAATCCATTTACATTAGTATAACATACCTTTCTTACTGTTTGATGTATCATTTCTTTATTCTCATATCTCTTATTCTCCACAAAAACTTCTCCTCCGTTCATTATTCATTTGTTGTTTAGCCTCATTTACTAGCTCCTTTTGCTTCAACCTTTCAGTCTCATTCATATCCCTGTTTATTCATACATTCTTATTTTTTTCATCTCCAGACAACCTCTAAGACCCATTAATTACTTCTGCTGCTTGTACCTGTGTTGCAAACCTCATTCTTATGGGTCTTATTTTTTCTTCTTCATATTTCCAAATTCTAAGGAACTCTTCCACTTGCTTTACTACCTGGCTTTCTTCAATTGTCACTTCCTTCATTAAGTTATTTAACAGGTTCTTTTCCTTTTCCTCTCTCTGAATTCTGCTTATTATTTTTTCTTCCTTTAAACCAAATACAATTACTTGTTTATATTTTTCTACAGTGTCTCTCACTAACTTTTTCTCTTCTTTAATAAAATTTACCACTTTCTGTCTGAGGTTTTGTTTCTTATTTTCTTGTTCTATTATTTTCTTGTGTGTGTGTGTGTGTGTGTGTGTGTGTGTGTGTGTGTGTGTGTGTGTGTGTGTGTGTGTGTGTGTGTGTGTGTGTGATGTAGAATGATATAACAGTTAAAATTTACCTTGAAGTGATATGGTCCCAGAACCAGCCATCCACATAAGCAGTACCCAGCAAACACCATCAGAAGGCAAATGGAATAGCGCAACACATTGGGGATGCACTTCTTCAGGGTTAAAATCAGCACCTGAAACAAACCATAACGGTTTCACATTCAAAACATTCTGTTTATTAAACTGAAATCATCCACCCAATATGATTTATGGTTCTCTTGTTGGTTGCTGGTGGTCAACTTCATCCTGTATGCAATTATTAATCTCTATGGCTCTACTTGTGATGATTCAACTAAAGTGTAGTGTATGGATAATGCACAGGTAATTTTAGGTCACTGAATAAAATAAAAAGTCACCCTTCAATGGAAGATGAATGCAGGTTTCTGTATCCATCAGTTAGTGAGGTGCTTCTTGTACTTGGTGTTATGAACTAAATATATTTTTATCCATGTTCTCATAAACATTAATGAGATGAGTGTTCATAAATAAATCTATTTCTGTTGAGATTAAAATTGATTATGTATTAAACAAAATGCATGAAACAAAACATCTGTCTTCTGTTCTCTGTTACTGCCACCTAATCTTACACCATAAAAGAGAGAGAGAGAGAGAGAGAGAGAGAGAGAGAGAGAGAGAGAGAGAGAGAGAGAGAGAGAGAGAGAGAGAGAGAGAGAGAGAGAGAGAGAGAGAGAGAGAGAGAGAGAGAGAGAGAGAGAGAGAGAGAGAGAGAGAGAGAGAGAGAGAGAGAGAGAGAGCCTTGACATAAGAATCTCCTCTGTTTCTGTCTAAACATCTACTATAACAAAACTGTCCTTTTTTTAGGAGTATGACTTACATTATATGTAGTAAAGAATCCAAGATAGCGCAGACATCCAAACCACACCAGTAGGTTGCCCAGCCCAAGGAAGAGAGAGCATACATTCCAGGTGTCTAAGTATCCTTCATAATTCTGGAGGATTAAGGAGTGGTAAATCAATCATATTTAATGTATAAAAGATATTTATGAAAATTAAATTGGTCAATAACCTATTACTAATAAAACATGCCTTTTATAATCCAACAGTTAAACATATAATTATCAACCATGCTTCTATCTGATCACATTTATAATACAAGAATGAATTTTTAGGAACACCAAATTTCAATCCTATGATTGCAATATATATATATATATATATATATATATATATATATATATATATATATATATATATATATATATATATATATATATATTGCAATCATAGGATTGAAATTTGGTGTTCCTAAAAATTAATTCTTGTGTATATATATATATATATATATATATATATATATATATATATATATATATATATATATATATATATATATATATATATATATATATAGTTATGCACAGGGAGATAGAGTTGAAATAGTGAGAAGAAAAATAACGAACAGAGAAGTGGGAAGGAGAAAGATAAAAGAAAGAGAAGAGGTGGAGATAGCAAGAAAAGGACAAGTAGCTGACACATCCAGCTGCATTGGGAGTTTACAGTAAAACTTATATAAATGAGAAGCTGATCTTCCCCACTCAATTTACTCCACTCCCATTCCTTCTTGACAGTTGAAATTTATTAAGCAGAGGGTGTGGTGGGGGTGGGAGGCAAGCCTCTTACCCCCAGTTCTCCACTCCTCTCTTTTCTTTCCCAATTTCCCCCACCCCCCACCCCCAATCATACTAGTTAGCGGCCATTGGCTGGGGAGCTTCAGTAGCAGACTGGACACCATAGAGGGTAGATGTGGCGTAGAAATAGAAGCATGCTAATACCAAATAAGTAGGGTATATTATTATTTTACACCTGGGGGTGGGATTACTGCATTATGTATTATACTGAGTACTAGTTAGGCACCATGGGAGGCCAGTATTTGGACAATTCTAATTACTATTTCAAGGGTGTGTCAGGACCTTTGTACCTCAGTACTCCTGCAGGATAGATAAGTGGCTCCACCTGAAGTCTGTATGGTCTGACTGTCCATCATATTTGCACCAGTATTCTGATGGGAGCTGACACTGTTCTCTCCTAAGTGCAGTGTCTTGTTAAGGGTTTTGTGTGTGTCTGAGTGTTGTGAGTGTAGTGTCATGTGTTCATTATATGCTACTGGTCTCTGGGCCACAACTGCAAGTGGAACAGATCAGAGGACTATATTGTGTTTAAGCTAGTCTACAGCTGTCTACTTTCTTCTTGGATTTCCACCAATTTTATAGGTGGGAATCTTTCTTCTGGAAGACTGTAGATAGACTTCTCTCTGGCCATAGAGAGTAATATTTCTGCTGGAGAGTGGATGGCTTTTGTTACTGTGGGCAGTTTGTCTAGCAGGTATATCACCCTCACCCTCCCTAGAATGTAGCTGATTAATTCTTTTCAGCTTGGAGAACTATGTTTGGCATTTATTGTACTCCCTTTTCTGTTGGTGGGTTAAACAGAGTGGTGATCTCATTGAGGCTGTATAGTTGTTGGCAACTGGTAGGTGCCTGGATTTGATGTATTTGTGCCTTGCACTAAGCTATGTAGGAGGTAGCTTAGGGATAAGCCAATCCAAGTCAGTGGCAGCTGTGAAGGGGACTGAATGTTGAATGAGGTTGTAACAATATACAGTGGAATCTCGGTTACTGAATGCCTCCCTTTTCAAAGAAATAAGTTTTTGAACATAATTTTGAACTCATTATTGCTTTGGTTGTGGTACCATAATTCAGTTCTAGAACAAAGTTACTTGATTTCAAATATTAAAAGACATAGGAAAAGCTGGCATTTTTTCAATAATCTAAAGTTTCTATAAATATTTACTTTGTTTTTATATATTTGGAAGAGAGACATAGAGCGTAAGACAGTAATTCAATCTTTGAAATAAGGTAAATGTGATCCTGTTGAAAAACTTTGATGTAAACAAACTGTTTTCGGCACTCAGGAGTTATCCTGAGTCACCTGTGGCTCTCTTGATGACCCCCAACACCATCATTACCACACAACTGCATTTTTCCACTTGCTTTTTCCAGCAGCAAGATGTCTAAGAGTTATGATCACCTTCATTTTGATGGTAAATGGTTTGCTCCTTTCTGTGTCCCCCTGTAAGGCTTCCCTTACAAGATCGGTGACAAAGAGAATACATGCACAGTCTAAACAGTGTCTGATGAGTTCTGTGTCACTAAGTTCATTCAGTACATCCTTTCTGGATATAATTTGTGAGCTGGGGATGCTGTGAAGCAGCCATCTAGGCTGTGGGAGCTTGTATCAAAAGCCGCTATAACAGAGTAGAGTCTTATAATGGATTAATTCATTTTACATTGATCCCTATGTGGAAAATAATTTTGGTTTTCAAACATTTTGTATTTCGAATGGCATTCAGGAACGAATTAAGTTCTAGAACTGAGGTTCCAATGTATATTGTATTTGCTGGCACATTATATGCACTCTTTTTTCTTGAAAAAAATATCTAATAATTATCATGTGTTAAATGTGGCTGTAATACAGATGCCTAGCCCTAAAAGCCTATGCTTATAAGTGTCGAGTTAAAGTGGTAGTACACTACACACAAATATTGTTACTACTAATAAATTCTCTCTCTCTCTCTCTCTCTCTTTCTCCCTTTCTTCCTTACCCTCCTCTCCCTTCCTTCTTTCCCTTCCCATTCCTTGCCCTCCTCTCCCTTCTCTCCCTCCCTTTCCCTTCCCTTCCCTCCTTCCTTCATCGTTCCCTGCTCTCCTCTCCCTTCTCTCCTTCCCTTCCCTCCTTCCCTGCCTTCCTCTCTCTTCACTCCTTCCCTGCCCTGCTCTCACCATTCCCTCCCTCCATGCACCCCCCCCCCCTCTCTCTCTCTCCACTCCTATGCTGATGATACCACCGTGCACTTTTCCACGTCTTTTCATAGACGTCCAACCCTTCAGGAGGTAAACATATCACGCAGGGAAGCCACAGAACGCCTGACTTCTGATCTTTCTAAAATTTCTGATTGGGGCAGAGCAAACTTGGTATTGTTCAATGCCTCAAAAACTCTATTCCTCCATTTATCAACTCGACACAACCTTCCAGACAACTATCCCCTCTTCTTCAATGACACTCAACTGTCCCCCTCTTCTACACTGAACATCCTCGGTCTGTCCTTTACTTATAATCTGAACTGGAAACTTCACATCTCATCTCTAGCTAAAACAGCTTCTATGAAGTTAGGTGTTCTGAGACGTCTCCGCCAGTTTTTCTCACCCCCCCAGCTGCTAACTGTACAAGGGCCTTATCCGTCCATGTATGGAGTATGCTTCACCTGTCTGGGGGGGTTCCACTCATACTGCTCTTCTAGACAGGGTGGAATCAAAAGCTTTTCGTCTCATCAACTCCTCTCCTCTGACTGACTGTCTTCAGCCCCTCTCTCACCGCCGCAATGTTGCATATCTAGCTGTCTTCTACCGCTATTTTCATGCCAACTGCTCTTCTGATCTTGCTAACTGCATGCCTCCCCTCCTTCCGCGGCCTCGCTGCACAAGACTTTCTTCTTTCTCTCACCCCTATTCTGTCCGCCTCTCTAACGCAAGAGTTAACCAGTATTCTCAATCATTCATCCCTTTCTCTGGTAAACTCTGGAACTCCCTGCCTGCTTCTGTATTTCCACCTTCCTATGACTTGAATTCCTTCAAGAGGGAGGTTTCAAGACACTTATCCACCAATTTTTGACCACTGCTTTGACCCTTTTATGGGACTGGCATTTCAGTGGGCATTTTTTTTATTAGATTTTTGTTGCCCTTGGCCAGTATCCTTCCTACATAAAAAAAAAAAGAAAAAAAAAATTAACGAAGAAAAGATTTGGGAGTAATGATTCGGGACACACTATTACCTGAAAGACACATAAATAGGATATTCAGCTCTATATACAGCTTGTTAACAAACTTTAATGTTATCTTTAACTATTTAGATAAAGAAATGATGAAGAAATACATAACAAGCATGATACATCCTAAATTGGAATACACAGCAGTAGTTTGGGCTCCACATAGAAAAAAAAGATATATGGAAACTGGAAAGAATACAGAGGAAAGCAACAAAGATGGTACCAGAACTGAAAGACTTAAGCTATGAAGAAAGATTTGAAGAGATGGGTTTACCAACATTACAAGAGAGAAGAGAAAGAGGAGACCTGGTAACAATGTACAAATTAGTAAACAATATAGAAAAAATAGACAGAAATGACTTGGTACCACAGATGGAGGAGGGAGAGAGACACTAAATCCTGGTAACAATGTACAAATTAGTAAACAATATAGAAAAAATAGACAGAAATGACTTGGTACCACAGATGGAGGAGGGAGAGAGACACTAAATGAGGGGGCATGGGAAGAAAATAAAGAAGAGTGGATGTTCAAAGCAATATCAAGAAATGCAGCTTCCTGTACGGAACTACAGAAATCTGGAATTATTTGATAGATGAGGTGGTTGTGGCAAACAGTATACACATGTTTAAAAAGAATCTGGATAAATATGGTTATGGACAAAATGAGCTTTACCTCATGCCCTGTACAATACAACTAGGTAAATACAGACAGGGTCTTAGATATGGTAGTAGTACTGCAAAGCTACAGTGCTGAATCACACCAAATGTGAGGACAAAACACACACTCTTTTATGGATTTTGGCATCCACACTCTTCCTATTGTTCATCAATGATGCAAATCAAACTTCTTGTCCTATCCACTCCCGTGCTGATGATACTACCCTGCACTTTTCTACATCGTTTTATAGGGGTCCAACCTTTAAGAAAGTAAACAGTTCACACATGGAAGCCACAGAATGCCTGACTTCTGATCTCTCTAAAATTTCTGACTTGAACAGAGCAAATTTAGTAATGTTCATTGCCTCAAAATCTCAGTTCCTCCACTAATCAACTTGACACAACCTTCCAGATATCTATCCCCTCTTCTTCAGTGACACTCAACTGTCCCCCCTTTTTTACACTGAACATCCTTGGTCTGTCATTTACTTAAAATCTAAACTGGAAACTTCATATCTCATCTCTAGCTAAAGCAGCTCCTATGAAGTTAGGCGTTCTGTGTCATGTCTGCCAGTTTTTCTCACCCCCCTTCAATCTCAGCTGGTAACTCTGTACAGCTAAGGGTCCACATATGGAGTATGCTTCACATGTATGGGAGAATTCTACTCACACCACTATTTTAGAGAAGGTGGAATCAATCAAAAGCTTTTCATCTTATCATCTCCTCTCCTCTAGCTGACTGTCTTCAATCTCTCTCTCATTTTGCAATGTTGCAGCCAAGGGCAACAAAATCCAATAAAAAAAAAACCCACTGAGATGCCAGTCCTCGAAATAGAGTCTGAAGTGGTAGTTAAAAATTAAAGGATAAGTGCCTTGAAACCTCCCTCCTGAAGGATTTCAAGTCATAGGAAGGTGGAAATACAGAAGCAGGCAGGGAATTCCAGAGTTTACCAGAGAAAGGGATGAATGATTGAGAATACTGGTTAACTCTTGCATTGGAGAGGTGGACAGAATATGAGTGAGAGAAAGAGGAAAGTCTTGTGTAATGAGGGCATGGGAGGAGAGGAGGCATGCAGTTACCAAGATCAGAAGACCAGTTAACATGAAAATAGCAGTGGAAGATAGCGAGAGATGCAACATTGGGGCAATGAGAAAGAGGCTGAAGACAGTCAGTTAGAGGAGAAGAGTTGATGAGATGAAAAGCTTTTGATTCCACCCTGTCTAGAAGAGCAGAATGAGTGGAACTCCACCAGACATGTGAAACATACTCTATACATGAACGGATGTCCCTTGTATAGAGTTACCAGTACAGGGGGGGGGGGGGATGAGAAAGACTTGTGGAGATGTCTCAGAAAGCCTAACTTCATACAAGCTGTTTCAGCTAGAGATGAGATGTGGAGTTTCCAGTATAAGAAAAGGACAGACAGAGGATGTTTAGTGAAGCAGAGGGGGACAGTTGAGTTCTATTGAAGAAGAAGGGATAGTTGTCTGGAAGGTTGTGTCGAGTTGATAGAGAGAGGAATTGAGTTTTTGAGGGATTGAACAATACCAAGTTTGCTCTGCCCTAATCAGAAATTTTAAAGAGATCAGAAGTCAGGCGTTCTGTTTACTTCCTGAAGGGCTGGACGTCTATGAAAAGATGTAGAAAAGTGCAGGGTGGTATCATCAGCAAAGAAGTGGATAGGACAAGAAGTTTGGTTTAGGTCATTTATGAATAATAGGAAGAGAGTGGGTGAGAAGTGGATAAGACAAGGAGTTTAGTTCAGAAGATCACTGATGAAAAATAGGTGACAGGACAGAACTGTGGTGAAGAACACCACTGTTGATAGATTTAGAAGAACAATGACTGTCTACTGCAGCAGCAATAGAATGGTGAGAATGGAAACCTGAGATGAAGTTAGAGAGAGAAGGATAGAAGCTGTAGGAGGGTAGTTTGGAAATCAAAGCTTTGTGTCAGATCCTATCAGAAGCTTTTGATATGTCTAAGGCAACAGCAAAAGTTTCACCAAAATCTCTAAAAGAGGATGACCAAGACTCAGTAAGGAAAGCCAGATTACCAGTAGAGCAGCCTTGATGGAAGCAATACTGGTGATCAGATAGAAGGCTGTGAAGTGATAGATGCTTAAAAATCTTCCTGTTGAGGATAGATTAAAAACTTTAGATAGGCAGGAAATTAAAGCAATAGGACGGTAGTTTAAGGGATTAGAACAGTCACCCTTTTTAGGAACAGGTTGAATGTAGGCAAACTTCCAGCAAGAAAGAAAGGTAGATGATGACAGAGTTGAAAGAGTTTGACTAGGGAAGCCGCAAGCACGGAGGCACAGTTTCAGAGAACAATAGTAGGGATCTCATCAGATCCATAAGCCTTCTGAGGATTTAGGCCAGCGAGGGCATGAAAAAATACCACTGCAAAGAATTTTAATAGGTAGCATGAAGTAGCCAGAGGGTGGAGGAGAGGGAGGAACAAGCCCTGAATTGTCCAAGGTAGAGTTTTTAGCAAAGGTTTGAGCGAAGAGTTCAGCTTTAGAGATAGATATAATAGCAATGGTGCCATCTGGTTGAGATAAAGGAGGGAAAGAAGAAGAAGCAAAGTTATTGGAGATGTTTTTGGCTAGGTGCCAGAAGTCACGAGGGGAGTTAGATCTTGAAAGATTTTGACACTTTCTATTAATGAAGAAGTTTTTGGCTAGTTGGAGAACAGACTTGGCATGGTTCTGTGCAGAAATATAAAGTGCATGAGATTCTGGTCTTGGAAGGCTCAAGTACCTTTTGTGTGCCATCTCTCCATCATGTATAGCAGTATAGCACAAGAACAGGCTGTGTTAAATCAAGGTTTGGAAGGTTTAAGTTGAGAAAAAGAGTGAGAAATGTACACCTCCATGCCAGACACTATTACCTATGTTATGTGCTCAGTACAAAGAGAGGGTTCTCTGACATGGAAGCAGTAATCATTCCAAGGAAAATCAGCAAAATACCTCCTCAGGTTCCCCCCAACTACCAGAGGTAAAATGCCAGAGGCACCTCCGCTTAGGGGGATTCTGAGGAGGGAATGAAGCAATAGGACAAGATACAGATACAAGATTGTGATTAGAAGAGTTCAATGGAGAAGATAGGGTAACAGCATAAGAAGAAGAATTAGAAGTTAGGAAAAGGTCAAGAATGTTGTGTGTATGTCCAAGACAGGAATATGAGTAGGGTGATGCACCAATTGCTCTAGGTCATGGACAATAGCAAAGTTGAAGGCTAGTTCACCAACATGGTCAGTGAAGAGAGAGGAAAGCCAAAGTTGGTGAAGAACATTAAAGTCTCTAAGAATAGAGATCTCTGCAAAAGGGAAGAGAGTCAAACGTGCTCCACTTTGGAAGTTAAACATTCAAAGAATTTCTTATAGTCAGAGGAGTTAGGTTAGAGGTATACAGCACAGATAATTTAGTTTGAGAGTGACTCTGTAATCATAATCAGATGGTGAAAACTCATAAGATTCAAGAGCATAGGCACGAGAGCAAGTTAAGTCGTTATGTAAATAAATGCAACATCCAACTTTGGATTGAAAATGAGGATAGAGAAAGTAGGTGGGAACAGAAAAGTGACTACTGCCAGTTGCCTCAGACACCTGTGTTTCAGTGGGGAAAAGAAGATGAGGTGTAGTAGAGGAGAGGTGGTGTTCTACAGATTGAAAATTATATGTAAGACTGCAAATGTTGCAAATGTTAATGAAGAAAAGTTGAGGGGGGTATCAAGACACTTAGGGTTGATACCAGAAGAGCAGTCTGACCTGGGCACATTTGTGGTCCCCTCCCCAGTTGGGAACTCCGAGGCTGGTGTAGGAGTCTCCATGATAATTTTGAATTTTGAGTGAAGGGTGTGTGTGTAATTAGGTGCTTGTAATTTTGTGTGAAGGGAAAGAGTTGTCTTTAGAGGGCAGACTGTGACTGCCCCCTTATGTTGTGAGACAAAGGGAAATGTTCAGTGAGGTCACAGCTGGGTTTAATGATAGGCTCACAGCACCCCCTGATCCAGTGCTTTAGACCTCAATAGGAGTAATTATCGTTTCAGCAGGTGCCTACTGCCTCCTCCTGTGTATGCTGCCATCCCCTCTCATAGCAGCAAAGTGAGAAAGTTTTAGTGCACTTTCCCAAAGTCAATCACAACCCAGTGCTTAAACCGAATGGACGCAGTAAGTTAGGCAGTAATATCTGTTGGACACTGAGGCAGGAATACAGTTACTCGGGTCAGTTGCTTTAAGGAGATAAGTGAGTCATTACTGGCTGTATACCATGGCCTACTTTAAAAGCATAGGAGTCTCCATGCTGAGTAGTGTCATTTACCACCTCCTTGACAGCATGCCTGATCAGGACCTGAGGAGGGAGTAAATTTCATTACACTGTTAATTACTTAAGTCTTCTGCCAGAGAGTGTAGTTTCATGTAACACATTTCATACACAGGGAAGTGACTTGGCTGCATGTGGGTGTCAGCTGAGTTCTTGTACAGTGAGAGGTGAATGACCCTTTTGTGTGTTCATGGACAGTTGTCTGTAGTTGTCTCTTGTTAATTATTTTGTTTTGCATTAAATGTTATTATGTCAGACTCCTGGAGAGTGCTTGACCTGCAGAAGACTTAAGTAATTAGCAGTGTAGTGAAATTTACTCCTTCCTCAGGCCCTGATCAGGCCTGCTGTCAAGGTGATGGTAAATGTCACTACTCAGCTTGAGGCAATAACACACTGTTGGACAGTGGAAGGATTCATTACTGAGGGTGGTTGTCCAACAGGGTTTTATATCTTGACCATATATGTACTATTACTCATTATAATTGTTTCTCCCTAGATGTGGTTGTTGATCCTTTCACAGCTGTGGAGTTAAGTGTTGTTAGAGTATTTCTCTTGTCGTAGATGGGTAAAACAGACTGGCGACCTCAGTGTGACCTGGCATTACGACCATTGCTAAAAAGGGTGTATGAGTCAAAAGTGGATCTTGTAATCCAGTCACATAGGAGGTGACTGGGAGAGAGCTAGTCCAGGTGCAGCAGCTTTGTGAAGGGGCTGGGACTGTGGTTGTAACAAGTTATAATTGTCATTTTCACACAAAACTTCTTTTTTTTTCGTGTAAGAAGGGTACTTGCCTATGGTAACATTAGGGATGAAAAGATCCCAATGAGGTGCCAGTCCTTAGAGATGTCAAAAGAATTGTCAATAATTGGAGGGTAATTATCTTGAAATCTCTCTCTTAAAAGAGTTGAAGTCACAGGAAGGAGGAAATACAGAAGCAGGCAGGGAGTTTCATAGTTTACCTGAAAATGAATGATTGAGAATACTGGTTAACTCTTGCATTAGAGAGGCAGAGAGAATAGGGTCCAGGGAAAGTAGAAAGTCTTGTGCAGTGAGATCATGGGAGGACGGGAGACATGCAGTTAGCAAGATCAGAAGTAAGAAAAGTCTTGCGCAACAAGGCTATGGGAGGAGGGGAAGATTGTTGTTAGCAAGATCAGAAGAGAAGTTAGCATGAAAATAGTGGTAGAAGATAGCAAGAGAAACAACACTGCAGCAATGAAGACACTCTGATAGAGGAGAGGGGTTAATAACATGAAATGCCTTTGATTTCACCCTATCTAGAAAAGCAGTGTGAGTGGAACCCCCCCTTACATGTGAAGCATACTCCATACATGGACAGATAAGGCCCCTGTACAGAGTTGTTGTTGTTGTTGTTGGAGATAGCTTAGAATATTCATCTTCATGATGGATGAGATGTAAAGTTTTCATTTTAAATCTTCAGTAAAGGACAGACCAAGGAAGTTAAGTGTAGAAGAGAGGGGCACTTGAATGTCACTGAAGAAGAGACAATAGTTATCTGGAAGACTGGAAGACTGCCTGGAGTGAAAAGATGAAATTGGGTTTTTTGAGTCATTAAACAATACTAAGTTTGCTCTGATCCAATCAAAAATTTTTGAAAGAACAGAAGTTAGGTATTCTGTGGCTTCTGTATGCGAATTGTGTTTCTGAAGAGTTGGACATCTGAGAAAAGATGTGAAGTGCAGAAGTATCATCAGCATAGGAATAAATAGGGGATTTGGTTTGGTTAAGATCATTAATGAATAATAAAAGGAGAGTGGGTGACACAGAAATCTGAGGAACACCACTCTTAATCTACCACTGCACCAATAGAGGATACATGAGTTGAAATTATAAAGAGAAGGACAGACACCAAATGAGAGTAGTGAAAAAATCAAAGCTTTGTGCCGGACTCTATCAAACACTTTTGATATATCTAAAGCAACAATGGAAATTTCCCCAAGATTTCTAAAAGAGGATGATCAAGATTCAGTGAGGAAGATCAGAAGATCACCAGAAGAATAGCTATGATGGAACCCACATTGGTTATGAGATATAAGGTTGTGAAATGGCAGATGTTTGAAAATCTTTCTGTTGAAGGCTAACTAGAAAATTTTAGAGAGATCAGAAATCAGAGCAAAGATTGATGGTAGTCACCTTTCCCAGTGAGGAAGAGAATTTTTTTTCTGAAATCCTCAAATGAGAAATGAGCTTTGAAGGAGAAGGGCCTTGACAAATTTGGAAATGTGTAGGTAGATTATATAGACTGAGAGCTTGGGTCCTATGCACACTGAATGCTGAATTAATATATATCAAGTACTGATAAGCTTATTAGATCTAAGATGAGGCAGGAAAAATGTGAGAGAATTAGCCATTATAATTTCAAAAGTCAGCATGAACAGGATTTTCCCTCATCTGCACCAATGCATCTCTTAGCAAATGTAGGAGTCATACATGATAAACATCTATATGTCTGGTGCATGAAGCCTGAGTATACCAAATATCCTGAATGAACAGGAAAATAGTTTCCCATTTCTTATCATCCAGCATGGAATTTCTTCAAAAGCTGCATCACAGGACAGCAAGATGATGCCATAAGGGACTGAATCAACTGCCAGCTTAAATACATTACTCCTTACCAAAATATGTCAAGGGAACAGAATGTTTCTCTCCAACAAAAAGTGACTTTTTTATGAGCCAAAGACTATGTTCGTAGACCATGCTCATCATGTTCATTTTGTTGACCACAAGATCAGGACACTTCAGGATTATCAAAGCATCACAGGAAGCTATGGCTTGCCTACATCAGGGATCAGGTCAAGCTGTATAAACAAGATTCTAATGCAAGGATTTGGAACTAGAAGAGTTTTATCCTGGATGTCTTAAGAATTAGAGCAATGTTATCTATGATATCAGTGGTAGTGCTTCATACACTGAGACTGCTATTCCTTTAATGGGCATCAGAAAAGAGCAACTAGTACAAAAAGTGGAAAGCAGATTGAGAGATGAGACCATACACACAATAACAGTCCCATGGACTCCACAGGTTGTTGAGCTTGAACAGGAGGAAGATCATGCACCAGTACTTGTTCAAATAAGAAGCCTATAATACCCCCCCCCCCCTGCATTTCATGGTATCTGAGTTTTGTGATGGGTCACCACCACATCATTGTGTCAAGCTGAATGTGAGGACAGAATGCACACTCACACAGTTCTGTAGTGCTGCACCACTGTGTCATGCTAGATATGAGAACAAAACACACACACACACACACACACACACACACACACACACACACACACACACACACACACACACACACAAAAATGGTAGTAAAAGATATAAAATCAAAATGGAGAAAAGTAGATAGTGGAGTACCACAAGGATCAGTGCTGGCACCAATACTTTTCCTGATCTACATAAATGATATGCCTGAAGGAATAAAGAATTCCATGAGTTTGTTTGTAAATGATGCAGAATTATGAAGACATATAAGAAACAATTCCAGAATTCCAAAAAGAGGATCTAAATAAAATCTGGGACTGGAGTAAGAAATGGGAGATAGAATGTAATGTGAAAAATGTCATGTAATGAAGATGGAAAAAGTGAAAAGAGACCAAAATGGACATATGAAATGGGAAATGAAGAAATAATAGAAGTACAAGAAGAGAAAGATCTGGGACAGGATAGTCAACAGTCAGAGAAGCATGTAGAAAAGATATTCATAGATACATATAAAATAGTGAGAAATATTGAAACAACATTCCACCACATGGATAAAGATATGATGAGAGAGATAATTACCACTGTGATTGGATGAAAGCTGGAATATGATGAATCAGTGTGGTCTTTCCATAAGAAGAAACATGTGAAAAAACAAGAAAGGATAAAAAAGGATGGCAAAGAAGATGGTTCCAGAACTGGAAGAATTAACATATGAAGACAGGTTAAAGGAAATTAATCTTACAACACTAGAACAAAGAAAAGAAAGGAGAGATTTAATATTGATATATAAACAGTGGAATGGAGTAGAATAAATTGGTAATAAAAAACTACTGGCTAATTCTCTCATATTTTTCCTGCTTCATTTTAGATCTAATAATCTTATCAGAACTTGATATATATTAATTCAGCAATCAGTGTGCTCAGGACCCATGCTCTCAGTCTACAGAATCTACCTATACATTTCCAAATTTGTCAAGGCCCTTCCACTTCAAAGCTCATTTCTTATTTGAGAATTTCAGATAAAAATTTCTCTGCCTCACTGGGAAAGGTGACTACTATCAACCTTTGCTCTGATTTCTAATCTCTCTAAAATTTTGTAGTTAACCTTCAACAGGAAGATTTTTAAACATCTGCCACTTCACAACCTTATATCTCATAACCAGTGTGGGTTCCATCATGGCTATTCTACTGGTGATTTTCTGACCTTCCTCACTGAATCTTGATCCATAAAGTACCCAGGACCTGAGTAATTTGATACCAAGGAATTATCACAGACAGGATCTTACTTTCTGTCAAGCAATACAGCTCTTCAATAATCATTTCCCTCTCTTGAACATAACATTTCCCTCCACTGAAGCAACACCTGCTGGGCAAAGAAAACCTGGATGAAGATAGATTTTTGATTCCCAAAGAACATTTCACTTGTTTTCTGTGGATCTATTGAACTATAGGTGAACAGGGCAGCACCAGGGAAGTTGGACCTTGCGAAGTTCCAGAGATGTGCCTATCCCCAGTTTGCAATATGGAGGCATGTTATAAAAACTCATTTAGTTCCAGGAACCTCCTCAACCTGATAAGATCACAAAAGGGGGCAGTACCCTCTCCAGCAGGACTATCTTCCTCCCCTGGGTGATTGTCATCATAAGCCTCATTACCCCATTCACTGTGCCTAGGTGCATAACCTAGATAAGACCAGATGCATTATTTACTTAAATCTTATTATAACCAATTCAGCTTTAATCCTAATTCTCTATTAATCTTCTCAGGAATTATATTCTTTCCTGAGGATCTGAAACTTATGAATGTTGACTATTTTCCAAGAAGATGGCCATTAGAGGGTAAGGGCAGTGGAGCACTTCATTTAGGTTGTCAAAATCACTTAGAAGGCAGAAAAAGTTAAATTACTCCCTTATCTTGTGAAAATACTGGATTGCAGTCTCATTAACAACTGGGCACAAATTTTTCACAAACACCCACAGTCAACATTCTCAGCAAGCACAAACTGCTCACATGGGGGTATCAGACACTTTGTGGAAATAATGGGTACATGTAAAAAAAAAAAAAAAAAAAAAAAAAAAATATATATATATATATATATATATATATATATATATA
Organism: Scylla paramamosain; assembly: GCF_035594125.1. Classification (NCBI taxonomy): domain Eukaryota; kingdom Metazoa; phylum Arthropoda; class Malacostraca; order Decapoda; family Portunidae; genus Scylla; species Scylla paramamosain. Next base: position 22,089,248 of record NC_087159.1, on the reverse strand, counting down.
TATATATATATATATATATATATATATATATATATATATATATATATATATATATATATATATATATATATATATATATATATACTGTAAGTTCACTCCTGCATTACACCTACTGCTGAAGCTTATCCTGTTTTAGAAATAACTACATCTAAAGATAGGGACTTATCTGAGCAGAAACTATAATGGCAAATGGAATCAGCTTTACCAGTTACAGAGCACTGAGTGTTTTTGTCATGACTAATCTAATGTTTGGGAGTAGCTGTGATATTATGAGTTATTATTATGCTATGACATGAGATGAGGGGTATTTTGTAATTGGTTAATCTAATTCCCATATAATTACTGTGATAACAATATAACAGATGTGATAAAAAACATTATATTTCAGTTTAATTTCATTATAGCTTAAGTTTAACCATACTAAACACAAGCATATGTATTTACAATATAATACAAGGATCATTTGTTCACTGAAATTTTGGAATACAATGATTACTTTCATAGGGAAAAAATTTCCACATGCCCTGTGCTCCAATAGCTAGTCTTCCAAATTAAGATAAGTTTTTAGTACAACAAGTTGGTGTAAGATGGGTATAACAAAGTGGGACTCACAATATATTACAATGCTGTTTGGGTTATAACAAATATTTGCGATTATCAAGTTTGTTGCTTTTTTACTTTTACAGACACTTCTTCCCAAAGCCTCAAGACAAACACATAATGTAGGACATACATCCCCACATTCACTGAAGTCAAAGGTACTTTGTAACTTACCACAAGATCACTGCCTTTCACAAACTCATATCGATGTATGCGATACGTCTACAATCAGCCATGTAAAGCAAAAAAGAATGAGCTTAACTACATACTGTCAAGACAGAATGTGTTTAAGACTTAGCATTATATAAAACTATATGAATAAATGGAAAAATTTTACACAGTGACTATCAGTTACATAGAAGTGCTGTTTCCATCAATTCATTTTGTGTTAGTGCATGTTTACCATTTTTTATTAAAAGTATATTAATTTCTAGTTTATAACTAAAATTGAATGTTTTATATAGAGTATAAGAAATAAACACACACACACACACACACACACACACACACTGTCACTGTCATGGTGGAGAGAGAAGTCAATGCAAACAGGTGCTCCTAAAAATCCAGCCATCTACATTGCTGGGAACTGCCATAGTGGAAATACAGAGGTGAGAGTTCACACTGGTTCTACTCATTGCTGTCCTGTCTCCAAAAGTGTTTTGTAGTAAGCATTTAAATTGTTATAATGAGTGATGAAGAGGGGGCTACTTCGGTCCCCACTATTTTGTTTACACCAATGAGGACCGTCCCAAAGGTGAGACAGAGAGACTTCTTGGGATTTGGGGAAGCAATAATGAGAAGGAGAATTATCACACTAGAAACCAAAATGAAGGAAATGAAGGATAGATTTGACAAGATGGAGAAGATGGTGGAAACTTTGATCACCGAAAAGGGGTGTGGAAAGGTGCATACATACATCTACATAAAAAAACTAATGTTATATGAAAAGAAAGCAATGGAATATGAAAGCAAAGTGGAAGAGTTAAACGTAAAACAGGAAAATTGGAAGAAAGAACAAGAGGAGGAAAAAAAATGATTTTAGGAAAATTGTGGAGGAACAAACAAAGGCAAATGACACAAAGCTAACAGAAATAGTTGTTCAAGTTATAAAACAGAAAGAAAACTTGGTGAGACACTGTGGATAAGAAAAAAACTGTTGTGGTGTTTGGCCTGAAGGAAGAGTGTACACCTCAGTGGACTGAAAGAGAAAAGAAGGAAAAGATAGGTGTGGAAAAATTAGTGGGGACATTACAAGACGAAAAAGAGCTAACTGGAGAGATCAAAGAAATTAAAAGATTGGGTAGATATGTTGAGGGTAGACAGCATCCTATGAAAATAAGGTTTAGGTCACAAGTGGCAGCTGAAGAAACACTGAGTAAATCCTGGAAACTGGCCAAGGTGGAGGAATACAAACAAGTGTGGATGAAAAAAGATAGAATCAGAGAAGAGAGAGATACTATAAATGAACTAAGAAAAGAAGCAAATGAAAAAAAACAGAAAACTATCAGAGGTGGAGAAAAAACAGTTCTTTTGTAGGGTTATGGACATGAGGCTGAGAAAGTGGTACAAGAGGGAAGTAAATGCAGAAGGGGAAGAGTAAAAGTAGCATAAAAGAACATAAATGGACTAATGTCGGCAGTGTTGGAACTAGAAGACTATTTAAAAGAGGAGATACTGGACATCGTGGGAATCGTTGAAACTAAATTGGCAAGTGAAAGGGATACATTAAATATTGGTGAAGGAAAATACAACCTCTGGATGAGAAATAGAAAGAATAAACGGGGAGGAGGTGTGATGCTTCTCGTTAGGAAGCATTTATTACTGGAATCTGTCACATATGGGGTGGAGGAGGCAGAAGTATCGAAAATAAGCTTAAGACAGAATATGGGAAGATACCGTAACGTTGTGGCGACTTATGTTTCCCCCATTCCAACTCATGGAGAGAGGATGAATATAAGAAAATGCTTGAGGACACAAGGATATGTTTGGCAGAGCTACTTGATGAAAATGACAATATACTCCTGATGGGGAACTTTAACTGTAAATTGACACCTTGGGAGAACTGGACCACAGAAGGCAGTGAATCATCATGGGGGGGCAAGCTACTAGACCTGGCTATTGAAAATTTCCTGACACAATGGGTTACAGATAACACAAGATTTAGAGGAAATGAAGCACCATCAAGGCTCGATCTAATTTTCACCAAGGAACAAGAAATAGTAGAAGACCTTAAATACATAAAACCAATAGAAAAAAGTGATCATATGCTGATTCAGTTCACAGTTATGGATAATAACCTCAGTATAAGGAAGGAGGACCACAGAAGATAATGGCTAAACTACAGCAAGACTAACTTTGGACAACTTAGGAAGTATTTCAGTGAATTGGATTGGAACATAGTTATTCAAAAGAAAGACATAGAGGAAAAGTGGACAGCTTTCCAGGACATTTATTATAAGAGAGTAGAGAAATGGGTCCCCAAAAGATCAACACAGAACCTTTTCAAAAAGGATTGGTACAACAGATGTGCAACAGCTAGATTGGAGAGAGAAAAAGTGTGGAACAAGTGGAAGAAAAACAAGAGACTGGACCTGTGGAACAATTATATAAGGAAGAGGAACGAATGTTAAAACTCGCAGAGATGAGCAGAAAAATTCTGAAAGGAATGTTGTGGAGAAATGTAAACACCAACCAAAATTATTTTATAAATTCATTAATGGATAATTAAAGAGTAAAGATGAAATAAGTACGGTAAAAGCTGGAGAAGAGACAGTGGATGAACCAGAAGAGGTACCTGAAGTGTTTAACAGATACTTCCACTCTGTATTTACTAAGGAAAATTATTTCAGAGGTGAGAGGACAGTGTTAGAAAAAGGGACCGACCTAAAGGAGATTATAATATCATTAGATGAAGTAAAGAATATGTTGGAAGACCTGGATGTAAGGAAAGCAATGGGTCCTGATGGTGTCTCGAGTTGGATTTTAAAAGAGTGTAGCTCACAATTAGTCTCAGCATTGCACAATATAATTGGCACTACCCTAGTAAAAGGTAGAGTACCCATAGACTGGAAATGGGTGGATATTACCCCAATCCACAAGACCAGAAGTAAAGAAGATCCATTAAATTATAGACCTGTATTGCTCACAAGTGTGGTGGCGAAGATTTGTGAAAAGATTATCAAGAACAGATGGCTGAAATACCTAGAAGACAACAAGGTGATAACTGAGAAACAGTTTGGTTTCAGAAAAATCTTGTCTTATGAAAAATCTTGTGTTATGAATTTGATGTTTCTACTCGAGTAATAGTAATAGATATAGTGCAAGAGAGAGATGGATGGGCCAACTGCATAGACTTAGATCTGAGAAAAGCATTCAATAAAGTTCCACACAGAAGACTAATATGGAAATTGGAAAAAATTGGAGGACTTGGTGGATCACTGTTAAAGTGGATGACTGACTCTTTGACAAACAGAGAAATGAGGACAGTAATTAAAGGCAGCAGGTCGAACTGGGGAACGGTAATAAGTGGAGTCCCACAAGGTTTAGTACTTGCACCTACAGTAAAATCCCTCTTATCCGACATCAACGGGACCGCCGACATGCCGGATACTTGAATATTGCCGGATACTTGAATAGAAGTGAAATTATGTCCACAATCACCACCCTACACTCACGTATCTTACCATAAGAAAGATCAGCTGATTGCCGTGCCGCGCGTTGCCATCTGTGCTGCCACCTCACACTCACCAACACACAGTTGTAGCATTGGGCCTGTAATTGTGACTCCTGATCTTTTCAAGCTGAACCACTCGTATAACACTTTGTCCATCATTTCACCACAATGATACTGCAGTGTGTGACGATTTTCCGCTGCCTTTGCGGTGTCGGTGGCTTTCATGTAATCCCGCAACTCTTTCGTTTGGGATTTAATGTCATAAATAGTTGATGAGCCCACACCATATTCCGCCATTTGTTGATATCTGCTCTCACCTCTCTCTAATCGTCGACAAATGTCTACCTTCTGCTTAAGTGTAAGCACAACACACTTCCTCTTTTCTACAACTTTAGGCACGATGAAGGCGTCAGGCGATAAACAGTGCACACGCAGGACTGAGTCACCTAGTAAACACAGTGCAGTGGGCCGCAGGTGGCGCGAAGCAGTGCGCTCTGGTGGCGAGGGGACAAAGTATGCCTTGCGTGGGAATTTCAATCAATTTTATGAGTACACATTGATTTTTTATTGATTTTAAGGCTCGGGGAAAAATGTGCCAGATACTTCAAGCTGCTGGATACTCGAATGCCGAATGAGAGGGATTATACTGTATTATGTTTGCAATTTATGTAAATGATATGACAGAAGGTATAGAAAATTTTATAAACCTTTTTGCCGATGACGTTAAGATTATGAGGAAAGTAACAAATGAAGAGGATTGCAATGCTTTAAATCAGGACTTAAGATTAATGAATGGTCATTGAGGTTGAATATGGAGTTTAATGCTAAAAAATGTAGTGTGATGAGGTTTGGAAAAAGTGTGAAAAGACCAGTTGGCAAATATTACTTAGGGAATGAGGAAATCTCTATAAGATCAGAAGAAAAGACCTAGGAGTAATTATTACTGATAATTCATAATTTGGGAAGCACATAAACAAAATTATAGGAGAAACATATAATCTGCTGAGAAACATCAAGATAGCATTCTCCTATATTGATGAAGATATGATAAAAAAAACTGATAGCAACGATGATACGTCCAAGATTGAAGTATGCAGCATTAGTGTGGTCGCCAAGTTTGAAAAAGGATACAAGAAAGTTAGAAAGAATCCAGAGAGCTGCAACTAAAATCCCTGCAAGCTTAAGAGAGTATAGTTATGAGGAAAGATTGAAGAGATTGGGCATAACTACACTAGAAAAAAGGAGGGAAAGAGGTGATTTGATAGCAATATATAGAATATTGGAAAGAATGGAAAACTTAGACAGAGAAGACCTCTTGATACCAGATACAAGAGACACAAGAGGACATGGAAGAAGATTGTAAAGGAGTGTTTGCAGAAGAGACATCAAGAAACATAGCTTCCCACACAGAAGTATAACAGTGTGGAATAAACTTAAGGATGAGACTGTGTGTGCAAAGACAATTCATAAATTTAAAGAAAATCTAGATAAAAGTCAATATGGAGACGGGATGGCATGAGCCTAGTGTGGCTCTTGTCCTGTATTTCACAACTAGGTAAATACAACTAGGTAAATACACACATGGCGGCGGTGGCGGAGCTGACAGGACGTGTTTCCTAGTGCTCTACATATAGAAGGAAGGAATAACACAAATCGCTCACGGTGGAAAAAGGTTATGATATGAAGACCCAGTAATACCTAGGTGGTAAATAGGGAAGGGAGAAACAGTATGTGAGTATAGTTAACCTGTCTCTAGGAGAGTTTGGTTACCAAGGTTTGTTTACACTTTGGACAAAATGGTGGAGGGTGGCACCACAAAAGAACAGGGATCCTTTGAAGGTTGTACTGGTGAAGAAAGAGAACTAAATTATAGATTGCAGTGAGGAAAAAAATTTATATATTAAAGAAATGATAGACAAGTTAGTGGAGAGAATAAAAACATTGGAGGCACACCACAAGGAGACAGGTTAGGAGTTGGTGATTATTACGGCAAAGTTGATGGAGATAAAAATGATAAATTAAAGGTGGAAAATGAGTGTTTAAAAAAACAAACAAATAAAGGAAAAAGTAGAAATTGTTCAGAAAGGAAATGAGGAAATGAAGGCAAGTGTAAAGGATGTGGAAATGAGGCAAAATAAGTGGTTAAATGAACGTAAATCTGAAGAACTGCTAAAGAAAATAATAGAACAACAAGAAAATAAGAAACAAAACCTGAGACAGAAAGTGGTAAATATTATTAAAGAACAGAAAAAGTTAGTGAGAGACATTGTAGAAAAATATAAACAAGTAACTGTATTTGGTTTAAAGGAAGAGAAAATAGTAAGCATAATTCAAAGAGAGGAAAAGGAAAAGAAAATGTTGAATAAGTTACTAAAGAAAGTGGCAGGTGAAGACAGCAAGGCAAGTGGAAGAGTTCCATAGAATTGGTAAATATGAAAAAGAAAAAAATGAGATCCATAAGAATAAAGTTTGCAACACAGGTACAAGCAGAAGTAATTAATGGGTCTTAGAGGTTGTCTGGAGATAAAGAATATAAGAACATATGGATAAACAGGGATATGGATGAGACTGAAAGGTTGAAGCAAAAGGAGCTGGTAAATGAGGCTAAACAAAAAAAAAACAAAAATGAACAATGAATAGAGGAGAAGTTTTTCTGGGGAGTAAGAGATATGAGAATAAAGAAATGGTACATCAAACAGTAAGTAAGGGATGTTATACTAATGTAAATGGATTAATGTCAACTACAATGGAATTAAATGAGTTGTTAAGCAGAACCACACCGGATGTTGTATTATGTGAGACAAAATGCAAAAATGAATGGAGAACTCCTGATGTTGGTGATGATAAATATAATTTATGGATGAAAAATAGAAATGACAAAGGAGGAGATGGAATGATCATTCTGACTAAAAAAATGTGTCAAAGTGGAGAAGGTAATAAAAAGTGAAAACAATCCTGAAATTCTACAAGTGATGATTAGAAGTGGAAATGGAAGGATAATGAATTATGTAGGAGTGTATGTGCCACCTATGACCAATGCTTGGCAAAAAGAAGAGCATGAAGAGATGTTGGTAGATGTGCTAAAAGGTCTTGAAAAGATAGTGATGGAAAGTAGTGATAGAGTTATTGTTGGTGATTTTAACTGTAAGGAGATAAATTGGGAGACATTGATAACTACTGGAAATGAGAATTCATGGAGTAATAGACTATTAAACTGGGCAGTGGAAAACTTGATGACTCAATGGATTGATTGTGATACCAGATTTAGTGAAAGAGAAAAACCATGAAGACCTGATTTAGTGTTTACCAAGGACATGGATATTATTGAAACTATACACTATGATAGCCCTCTAGCTAAAAGTGATTATGTGTTGATGGAATGTGAATTTAATTTGAAAAAAGAAAATGTAATCATTGAAAATTATAAGATAAGAAGATTTAAATATAGTAAAGCTGACATTGAAAAATTAAGAAAGTACTTTGTTGTTGTGGAATGGAAAGACTTTGAAGATGGAGAAGATGTTTGGGAAAATGGGATGAATTTATAAGGATATATAATTCTGCTGTGGAGAAATTTGTACCTAAAGAAGGAGCGAGATGTAGATAGGGTAAAGAATGGTTCAATACAAAATGCAAAGAGGCTAGAAATCGTAAATCAAATGCTTGGAATAGATGGAAGAAGAGGAAAACTGAGAGCAGATGGGAGAAATATACTGATGCTAGAAACAAGTACACTGAGATAATAAGAATGGAGAGAAGAAACTATGAAAGACATAATAAAAAAGTGTATAAATGAACCCAAACTATTCTTTGGACAAATTAATGGGAAGATGAAAAAGAAGAAGGAAGATGTATAAAGACTGAAAGTTGAAGGAAAAATCTATGATGATGCACAGGATATGGGAGAGATAATAAACAATAGTTTTGGATCAATATTTACTGTGGAAGGAGTTTGATGCTGGAAGGGATAAGCTGGTGAGGAATATACTAAGTACAGTCCCAGTCAGTTATGAGGAAATACTTAAGATGATGAAAGAACTTTAAGTAAATAAAGCAATTGTTCCAGATGGAGTATTAAACTGGATATTGAAGGAATGTAGAGAACAACTCTTCAATTCTTTGACTAAACTTCCAAAGTGGAGCACATTCTGACCCTCTTCCCTTTTGCAGAGATCTCCATTCTTGGAGACTTCAATGTTCACCACCAGCTTTGGCTTTCCTCTCCCTTCACTGACCATCCTGGTGAACTAGCCTACAACTTTGCTATCCTTCATGACCTAGAGCAATTGGTGCAACACCCTACTCGTATTCCTGACCGTCTTGGAGATATGCCCAACATTCTTGACCTTTTCCTGACCTCTAATCCTTCTGCTTATGCTGTCACCCTTTCTTCTCCATTGGGCTCCTCCGATCACAATCTCATATCTTTATCTTGTCCTATCACTCCAGTCCCTCCTCAGGATCCCCCTAAGCGAAGGTGCCTCTGGCGTTTTGCCTCTGCTAGTTGGGGGGACCTGAGGAGGTATTTTGCTGATTTTCCTTGGAATGACTACTGCTTCCGTATCAGAGACCCGTCTTTGTGTGCTGAGCGCATAACAGAGGTGATAGTGTCTGGCATGGAGGCGTACATTCCTCACTCTTTTTCTCGTCCTAAACCTTCTAAACCTTGGTTTAACACAGCTTGTTCTCGTGCTATACATGATAGAGAGGTGGCCCACAAAAGGTACTTAAGCCTTCCATCACCAGAATCTCATGCACTTTATATTTCTGCCCAGAACCATGCCAAGTCTGTTCTCCAACTAGCCAAAAACTCCTTCATTAACAAAAAATGTCAAAACCTTTCAAGATCTAACTCCCCTCGTGACTTCTGGCATCTAGCCAAAAATATCTCCAATAACTTTGCTTCTTCTTCTTTCCCTCCTCTACTTCAACCAGATGGCACCACAGCTATCACATCTATTTCTAAAGCTGAACTCTTTGCTCAAACCTTTGCTAAAAACTCTACCTTGGACGATTCTGGGCTTGTTCCTCCCTCTCCTCCACCCTCTGACTACTTCATGCCACCTATTAAAATTCTTCGCAATGATGTTTTCCATGCCCTCGCTGGCCTAAACCCTCGGAAGGCTTATGGACCTGATGGGGTCCCTCCTATTGTTCTCTGAAACTGTGCCTCCGTGCTTGCACCTTGCCTAGTCAAACTCTTTCAGCTCTGTCTGTCAACATCTACCTTTCCTTCTTGCTGGAAGTTTGACTACATTCAACCTGTTCCTAAAAAAGGTGACCGCTCTAATCCCTCAAACTACCGTCCTATTGCTTTAATTTCCTGCCTATCTAAAGTTTTTGAATCTATCCTCAACAGGAAGATTCTTAAACATCTATCACTTCACAACCTTCTATCTGATCGCCAGTATGGGTTCCGTCAAGGCCGCTCTACTGGTGATCTTCTGGCTTTCCTTACTGAGTCTTGGTCATCCTCTTTTAGAGATTTTGGTGAAACTTTTGCTGTTGCCTTGGACATATCAAAAGCCTTTGATAGAGTCTGGCACAAAGCTTTGATTTCCAAACTACCCTCCTACGGTTTCTATCCCTCTCTCTGTAACTTCATCTCAAGTTTCCTTTCTGACCGTTCTATTGCTGCTGTGGTAGATGGTCACTGTTCTTCTCCTAAATCTATTAACAGTGGTGTTCCTCAGGGTTCTGTCCTATCACCCACTCTCTTCTTATTATTCATTAATGATCTTCTAAACCAAACTTCTTGTCCTATCCACTCCTACGCTGATGATACCACCCTGCACTTTTCCACGTCTTTTCATAGACGTCCAACCCTTCAGGAGGTAAACATATCACGCAGGGAAGTCATGGAACGCCTGACTTCTGATCTTTCTGAAAATTTCTGATTGGGGCAGAGCAAACTTGGTATTGTTCAATGCCTCAAAAACTCAATTCCTCCATCTATCAACTCGACACAACCTTCCAGACAACTATCCCCTCTTCTTCAATGACACTCAACTGTCCCACTCTTCTACACTGAGCATCCTCGGTCTGTCCTTTACTTATAATCTGAACTGGAAACTTCACATCTCATCTCTAGCTAAAACAGCTTCTATGAAGTTAGGTGTTCTGAGACATCTCCGCCAGTTTGTCTCACCCCTCCAGCTGCTAACTCTGTACAAGGGCCTTATCCGTCCATGTATGGAGTATGCTTCAAATGTCTGGGGGGGGTTCCACTCATACTACTCTTCTAGACAGGGTGGAATCAAAAGCTTTTCGTCTCATCAACTCCTCTCCTCTAACTGACTGTCTTCAGCCTCTCTCTCACCGCCGCAATGTTGCATATCTAGCTGTCTTTTCATGCTAACTGCTCTTCTGATCTTACTAACTGCATGCCTCCCCTCCTTCCGCGGCCTCGCTGCACAAGACTTTCTTCTCTCACCCCTATTCTCTCCACCTCTCTAATGCAAGAGTTAACCAGTATTCTCAATCATTCATCCCTTTCTCTGGTAAACTCTGGAACTCCCTGTCTGCTTCTGTATTTCCACCTTCCTATGACTTGAATTCCTTTAAGAAGGAGGTTTCAAGACACTTATCCACCAATTTTTGACCACTGCTTTGACCCTTTTATGGGACTGGCATTTCAGTGGGCATTTTTTTTATTGGATTTTTGTTGCCCTTGGCCAGTATCCTTCCTACATAAAAAAAAATAAATAAAAATAAAAATATGAGATATTTTTGAGAAAGTATAGAGAGGGGGTGCAACAGTTTGTGCCAAGTTATAAAGTGAAAACTGGCAAGTATGAAAGGTATAATGCCAGGTGTATAGAAGCAAAAAAGAAAAAGGACAGGGCATGGGAGAAAATGATAAGAAAACTGAACAGAAATACTAGGGAAGAATACAGAAAGACAAGGAATGAATATGGCATGATAAGAAGGGAAGAAGAATGGATGGATATTAAAAAAATGCAGAGAACAAATGGAGGAATATGGGATATAATTAACAGCTTGATGAAAGGAAGAAAAGTACCAAGGGAATGGAAAAGAAATAAAACATTCCCAATATACACAGAGGGAAGTAAAATGGAACCATTAAATTACAGACCAGTGTCACTAACAAGTATTGCAAGCAAGCTCTGTGAAATAGTAATTAATGATAAATGGACAATATTTAGAAGATGAAAAGATAATTACACAAAAGCAATCTGGGTTCAGGAAAGAGAGATCCTGTGTCACAAATCTACTGAGCTTTTATACGAGAGTAATAGATGGAGTACAAGAGAGGGATGGATGGGTTGATGCAGTATACCTGGATCTCAAAAATGCATTCAATAAAGTTCCCCACAAAAGCCTTCTATGGAAACTAGAGAATGGAGGAGGACTAAAGGAAGCAACATTGAGATGGATGGAGGATTATTTACAAGTGAGGGGAAAAAGGAGAACAGTAATCAGACACTAATTCAAGTTGGCGTGGAGTGACAAGTTGGGTACCTCAAGGATCTGTGTTGGCACCTATTACGTTTCAAACACAGTGGAACCTCAGTTACTGAATGTCTCCCTTTTCAAACAACTTGTTTTTCAAACAAAAATTTTAACTCATAATTGCTTTGGTTGCCATACCATAATTTCGGTTTTCAAAAAAAGTTACTTGATTTCAAATACTACAAGACATAGCAAAAGCAGCCATTTATTACTAATTTATAGTTTCCATAAAAATTACCTACGTTTTTCTATATTTTGTAGGAGAGACACAGAGACAGCAATCTAATCTTTGAAATACGTTAAATGTGATCCTGTTGAAGAATTTGAAGAACCTTGATGTAAACAAACAAGGTTCAGCACTCAGGAGTTATCCTGAGCTTCCTGTGGCTCTCTCTATGACCCACAACACCATAAGTACTGCACAACTGCATTTTCCCAGTAGTTTTTTCCAGCAGCAAGATGTCTAAGTGTTGTGATCACCTTAATTTTGGCATTAAGTGGGTTGCTCCTCTCTGTGTCACTCTGTAAGGATTCCCTCACTAGATCGGTGATAAAGACCTGCATAGTCTAAACGAACTTTTGAAAAGTTCTGTGTCACTAAGTTTATTGAATACATCCTTTCTGGATAAAATAAAAATTCTAAGCTGAAAATGTGGAGCAGCCATCTTAGCAGTGGGAATGTTGGTCATTACCCACTAAGACTTGGTGGATGGGTGTCTGAGAATGGATTAATCTATTTTACACTGATTCCTATGGGGAAAATAGTTTTGGTTTTCAAACATTTCAGATTTTCAACAGCATAAAGGAACAAATTAAGTTAAAAAAACCAAGGTTCCACTATATATGTAAATGATATGACAGAGGATCTAAATAGTTATATAATCCTTTTTGCTGATGATGCAAAAATAATGAAAATAATAAAGGATGAAAATGACTGCAAGGAGTCACAAAAGGATATTGACAAGATACATGTATAGAGCCAAAGATGGGAACTAGAATTTAATGCCACAAAATGATACGTGTTTGAAATAGGAAAAGTAAAGAGAGACCTTCATGTAATTACAAAGTGGGAGTAGAAATAATAATGAAAAGTAATGAAGAAAAAGATTTGGGAGTAATGATTCACACACACACTATCACCTGAAAGGCACATAAATGAAATATTCGGCTCTACATACAGCTTGTTAACAAATATTAGGGTAGCATTTAACTATTTAGGTAAAGAAATGATGAAGAAAATTATATTAAGCATGTCCTAAATTGGAAAACACAGCAGTAGTTTGGGCTCCACACAGAAAAAAAGATAAACGGAAACTGGAAAGAATACAGAGGATAGTGACAAAGATGGTGTCAGAATTGGAAGACTTAAGCTATGAAGAAAGACTTGAAGAGATTGGATTACCAACACTACAAGAGAGAAGAGAAAGAGACTTGATCACATTGTACAAATTAGTAAACAATATAGAAAAAATTGACAGAAATTACTTGGTACCACAGATGGAGGAGGGAGAGAGATGGATGAAGGGACATGAGAAGAAAATAAAGAGTGAATGTTCGAGTGACATTAAGAAATACAGCTTCCTGTATTGAACTATTGAAATCTGGAATTATTTGAAAGAAATGTTGGTTGTGGTAAGCAGTGAACAAGTGTTTATAGAGAAACTGGATAAATATCGTTATGGATTTGGGACAAAATGAGATTTGTCTCATGCCCTGTACAATGCAACTAGCTAAATACACACACACACACACACACACACACACACACACACACACACACACACACACACACACACACACACACACAAACACACACACACACACACACACACACACACAGACATATGAGAAGAATAAATTGATGCTAGAAATAAGTATGTTGAGATAATACGAATGGAGAGAAGAAACTATGAAAGAGATATAATAGATAAGTGTATAAATGAACCCAAACTATTCTTTAGGGATATTAATGGGAAGATAAAGAAGGAAGTTGTATCTAGATTGAAAGTTGAAGGAAAAATCTATGAAGATGCACGGGACATGGTGGAGGTTATGAACAATAGTTTCAGATCAGTAATAACTGTGGAAGGAGAGTTTGATGCTGGAAGGGATAAATTGGTGAGGAATATACTAAGTACAGTCCCAGTCAGTTATGAGAAAATACTTAAGATGATGGAAGAACTTAATGTAGATAAAACAACTGGTCCAGATGGAGTATTATACTGGATACTGAAGGAATATAGAGAACAACTGGCTGATAAAATTCACAATCTAATGGTGACATCACTTTCACAGGGAAGAATACCGAAAGATTGGAAGAGAGCAAATATTACACTAATATTCAAAGGCAAAAATAAGGAAAACCCACTAAATTATAGACCAGTGTCCTTGACTACTGTTGTAGGAAAACTATGTGAAAGAACAATAAAGGAAAGATGGATGGAACACTAGAAAATGGAATAAAGTTTTGGTAAACTGTCAATTTGGATATAGTAGGGAAGATCATGCTCCATGAACTTATTGTCCACTTATTTGAGGGTAATTGATATTGTGCAGGAGAGAGATGGATGGGTGGATGGTGTCTATTTAGACTTGAAGAAAGCATTTGACAAAGTACCACACTGATGATTGCTATGGAAGATAAAATTTATGGAAAAATTGGAGGAAGACTGCTAGAGTGGATGGAAGATTATCTGGATGATAGAGAGATGAGAACTGTAATACAAGACCAGAATTCATCTTGGCAGAAAGTAACTAGTGGTGTCCCACAGGGGTCAGTGTTAGGACCAATAATGTTTATAATATATGTGAATGACATAAAGGGGGATTTAATAAACACCTATAAAATGATAAATGGTATGGAAAATGCAGACAAAGAACGTTTTATAAATTTAGACACAGAGTACAGGGGCACACAGTAAGAAAGTGAACTGTAGAAGAGACATCAAAAAGTACAGTTTTCCTCTAAGAAGTGTGAACAAATGGAATGAACTCAGTGAAGACATTGTTAATGCTGTAACTGTCCATGCTTTTAAGACCAAACTGGATAGATATAGAGACAGGATACTATGAGATTACTCCCCTCCCATAAATCACATTTAAATACAACTAGATAAACACACACACACACACACACACACACACAGAGAGAGAGAGAGAGAGAGAGAGAGAGAGAGAGAGAGAGAGAGAGAGAGAGAGAGAGAGAGAGAGAGAGAGAGAGAGAGAGAGAGAGAGAGAGAGAGAGAGAGAGAGAGAGAGAGAGAGAGAGAGAGAGAGAGAGAGAGAGAGAGAGAGAGAGAGAGAGAGTTTTCAATGTGATGGTAGTACTGCACAGCCTTAGTGCTGTATCACATCAGATGTGAGGACAAAATACACACTCTTAGGGATTTTGGTGAAACTTTTGCTTTTGCCTTAGACATATCAAAAGCTTTTGATAGAGTCTGGCCCAAAGTTTTGATTTCCAAATTACTTTCCTATGGCTTCTATCCTTCTTTCTGTAACTTCATCTTAAGTTTCCTCTCTGACCATTCTATTGCTGCTGTGGTAGATGGACAATGTTTTCCTAAATCTATTAACATTGATGTTCCTCAGGGTTCTGTCCTGTTACCCACTCTCTTCATCAATGATTTTCTAAACAAACTTCTTATCCTATCCACTCCTACCCTGATGATACCACCCTGCACTCTTCCACGTCTTTTCGTAGACATCCAACTCTTCAGGAATTAAACAGCTCATGCAGGGAAGCTACACAATCCCTGACTTCTAATATCTCTAAAATTTCTGATTAAGGCAGAGCAAATTTAGTAATGTTCAATGCCTCAAAAACTCAATTCCTCTTTCTATCAACTCAACATAACTTTCCAGATAATTATCCCCTATTCTTCAATGACACTCAACTGTTCTCCATCTTCTTCATGGAACATCCTTAGTGTGTCCTTTACTTATAATCTTAAAATGAAAACTTCACATCTCATCTATAGCTAAAGCAGCTTCTATAGAGTTAGGTGTTCTGTGTTATCTCTGCCAGTTTTTCTCACTCCCCCAACTTCTAACTCTGTACAGAGGCCCTATCTGTCCATGTATGATGTATGCTTCACATGTGTGGGGAGTTCCACTCATACCAAGAGATGCAACACTGTAGCAATGAGAGAGTGGCTGAAGACAGTCAGTTATAGGAGAGGAGTTGATAAGATGAAAATCTTTTGATTCCACCTTTTCTAAAAGAGCAGTATGAGTGGAATCCCCTCATACATGTAAAGCATACTCTGAACTCAGGAGGAGGCAGTAGGTACCTGCCGAAATGATAATTACTCCCAGTGAGGTCTAAAGCACTGGATCAGGGGATGTTGTGAACTTATCATTAAACCCAGTTGTGACCTCACTGAGTATTTCCCTTTCTGTCTCACAAAACAAGGGGGCAGTCACAGCCTGCCCTCTAAAGACAACTCTCTTGCTTCACACAAAACTACATGCACCTAATTACACACACACACACTTCATTAAAAATTAAAAATTATCATGGTGACTCCTACACCAGCCTTAGCGTCTCCATCTCGGGAGGGGACCACAAATGTTAAGTATTTGAGAGTGACAGAGTCACTCTCAAACTAAATTTATGTGGTGTATACCTCTCCCCTAACTCCTCTGACTATAAGTGGAGCACATTCTGACTCTCTTCCCTTTTGTTGAGATCTCCATTCTTGGAGACTTCAATGTTCACCAACAGCTTTGGCTTTCCTCTCCCTTCACTGACCATCCTTGTGAACTAGACTTCAACCTCGCCATCCTCCATGACCTAGAGCAATTGGTGCGATGCCCTACTTGTATTCCTGACCATTTTGGAGATATGCACAACATACTTTACCTTTTCCTAACCTCTAATCCTTCTACTTATGCTGTTACTTTCTCTTCTTCGTTAGGCTCCTCCAATCACAATCTCATATCTGTATCTTGCCCTATTGCTCAAATCCTTCCTCAGAATCCCCCTTAGCAGAGGTGCCTCTGGCATTTTGCCTCTGCTAGTTGGGGAGGACCTGAGGTGTTTTGCTGATTTTTCTTGGAATCACTACTGCTTCTTTGTCAGAGACCTGTCTCTGTGTGCTGAGCACATAACAGAGGTGATAGTGTCTGGTTTTAACTAAACCTTCCAAACCTTGGTTTAACACAACCTGTTCTCATGCTATACATGACAGAGAGGTGGCCCACAAAAGGTACTTGAGCCTTCCAAGACCTGAATCTCATGTGCTTTATATTTCTGCCCAGAACCATACCAAGTTTATTCTCCAACCAGCCAATAATTCCTTCATTAGTAGAAAGTCTCAAAATCTTTCAAGATCTAACTTCCCTCATGACTTCTGGCATCAAACCAAAAACATCTCCAATAACTTTGCTTCTTCTTTCTCTCCCTTATTTCAAACAGATGGCACCACTGGTTTCACATCTATCTCTAAAGCTGAACTCTTCGCTCAAACCTTTGCTAAAAACCCTACCTTGGACGATTCAGGGCTTGTTCCTTCCTCTCCTCCACCCTCTGACTACTTCATACTACCTATTAAAATTCTTTGCAATGATGTTTTCCATGCCATCTCTGGTCTAAACCCTTGGAAGGCTTATGGACCTGATGAGTCCCTCCTATTGTTCTCTGAAAGTGCGCCTCCATGCTTGCACCTTCTCTAGTCAAACTCTTTTGATTCAGTCTGTCAACATCTACCTTTCCTTTTTGCTGAAAGTTTGCCTACATTCAGCCTGTTCCTAAAAAGGGTGACCATTCTAATCCCTCAAAATACCATCCTAATGCTTGAATTTCCTGCCTATCTAAAGTTTCTAATTTATCCTCAACCAGAAGATTCTTAAAAATCTATCACTTCACAACCTTCTATATGATCACCAGTATGGGTTACGTCGATACTGCTCTACTGGTGATCTTCTGGCTTTCTAGTCTGAGTCTTAGCCATTCTCTTTTAGAAATTTTGATGAAACTTTTGCTTTTGCCTTAGACATATCAAAAACGTTTGATAGAGTCTGGCACAAAGCTTTGATTTCCAAACTATCTTCCTATGGCTTCTATCCTTCTCTCTGCAACTTCATCTCGAGTTTCCTTTCTGACCATTCTATTGTTGCTGTGGTAGACAGTCACTGTTCTTCTAAATCTATTAACAGTGGTGTTCCTCTGGGTTCGGTCTTGTCATCCACTTTCTTCCTATTACTCATCAATGACCTAAACCAAACTTCTTGTCCAATGCACTCCTATGCTGATGATACCACCTTGCACTTTTCCACATCTTTTCATACACGTCCAACCCTTCAGAAAGTAAACAGTTCATGCAGGGAAGCCACAGAATGCCTGACTTCTGATCTCTCTGAAATTTCTGATTGGGGCAGAGCAAACTTGGTATTATTCAATGCCTAAAAAACTCAATTCCTCCATCAATCAACTCGACACAAACCTCCAGACAACTATCCCCTCTTCTTCAATGACATTCAACTGTCCCCTTTTCTATATTGAATGTGTTCGGTCTGTCCTTTTCTTATAATCTAAACTGGAAACTTAACATCTCATCTCTAGTTAAAACGGCATCTATGAAGTTAGGTGTTCTGAGATATCTCCACCAGTTTTTCTCATTCCCCCACAGCTGCTAACTCTGTACAAGGGCCTTATTTGTCCATGCATGGACAGACTGAGGATGTTCAGTGTAGAAAAGGAGAACAGTTGAGAGTCATTGTAGAAGGGGGGATAGTTGTCTGGAAGGTTGTGTTGAGTTGATGGAAGAAGAATAATAAGAAGAGAGTGGGTGATAAAACATAACCCTGAGGAACACCACTGTTAATAGATTTATGAGAAGAACAGTGACCATCTACCACAGTAGCAATAGAATGGTCAGAAAGGAAACTTGAGATGAAGTTGTAGAGAGAAGGATAGCTGTAGGAGGGAAGTTTGGAAAATCAAAACTTTGTGCCAGACTCTATCAAAAGCTTTTGATATATCCAAGGCAACAGCAAAAGTTTCACCAAAATCTCTAAAAGAGGATGACCAAGACTCAGTAAGAAAAGCCAGAAGATCACCAGTAGAGTGGTATTGATGGAAACTATACTGGTGATCAGATAGAAGGTTGTAAAGTGATAGATGTTTAAGAATCTTCCAGTTGAGAATAGACTGATCCTCAGTAAGAAGAGCAAGAAGATCACCAGTAGAGTGGTATTGAAGGAAACTATACTGGTGATCAGATAGAAGGTTGTGAAGTGATAGATGTTTAAGAATCTTCCGGTTGAGGATAGACTGAAAAACTTTAGATAGGCAGGAAATTAAAGGAATAGGATGGTAGTTTGAGGGATTAGAACAGTCACCCTTTTAAGGAACAGGCTGAATGTAGGCAAACATCTAGCAACAAGGAAAGATAGATGTTGACAGAAAGAGTTGAAAGAGCTTGACTAGGCAAGGTGCAAGCATGGAGGCACAGTTTCAGAGGAAATAGGAGGGACCCCATCAGCTCCATAAGCCTTCAGAGGGTATGGAAAACATTATTGCGAAGAATTTTAACAGGTAGTCAGAGAATGAAGGAGAGGGAGGAACAAGCCTTGAATCATCCAAGGTAAAGTTTTTAACAAAGGTTTGTGCAAAGAATTCAGCTTTAGAGATAGATGTGATAGAAATGGTGCCATCTGCTTGAAGTAAAGGAGGGAAAGAAGAAGAAGCAAAGTTATTGAAGATATTTTTGGCTGGATTCCAGAAGTCAAGAAGAGAGTTAGATCTTGAAAGATTTTGACACTTTCTATTAATGAAAGAGTCTGGCCAGTTTGAGAACAGACTTGGCACTGTTCCGGGCAGAAATATAGAGCACATGAGATTGTGGTGATGGAAGGCTTAAGTACCTTTTGTGGGCCACTACTGTATCATGTATAGCACAAGAACAGGCTGTGTTAAACCAAGGTTTGGAAAGTTCAGGTTGAGAAAAAGAGTGAGGAATGTATGCCTCTATGCCAGACACTATCATCTTTGTTATGCGCTCAGCACACAGGGACGGGTCTCTGACATGAAAGCAGTAGTCATACCAAAGAAAATCAGCAAAATACCTCCTCAGGTCCCCCTAATTAACAGATGCAAAATGCCAGAGGCACCTCCACTTAGGAGGACCCTGAAGAGGGATTAGAGTGATAAGACATAATACAGATACGAGATTGTGATTGGAGGAGCCCAACAGAGAGGACAGGGTAACAGCATAAGCAGAAAGATTAGAGGTCAGGAAAAGGTCAAGAATGTTGGGTGCATCTCCAAGACAGTCAGGAATACGAGTAGGATGTTGCACCAATTGCTCTAGGTCAAGGAGGATAGCAAAGTTGAACGTTAGTTCACCAGGATGGTCAGTGAATGGAGAGGAAAGCCAAAGCTGGTGATGAACACTGAAGTTACCAAGAATGGAGATCTCTGCAAAAGGAAAGAGAGTCAGAATGTGCTCCACTTTGGAAGTTAAGTAATCAAAGAATTTCTTATAGTCAGTGGAGTTAGGTGAGAGATATACAGCACAGACAAATTTAGTTTGAAAGTGACTCTGTAGCTGTAGTCATATAGTGGAACTCGGAAGATTGAAGAACGTGGGCAGGAGAGAAGGTTAAGTCGCTGTGCACATAAACACAACATCCAGCTTTGGATTGAAAATGAGGATAGAGAAAGTAGGAGGGAACAGAAAATGGGGTTATGTCAGTTGCCTCAGACACCTGTGTTTAAGTGAGGAAAAGAAGATGAGATTTAGTAGAGGAGAGGTGGCGTTCTAGATTGAAAATCAGTTCCAAGACTGTGAATGTTGCAGAAGTTAGTGAAGAAAAAGTTGAGGGGGTGTGTCAAGACACTTAGGGTCAATATCAGAAGAGCAGTCTGACCTGGGGACATTTGTGGTGCCCTCCCTAGATGGGGACTTTGAGGCTGGTGTAGGAGTTGCCATGAAAATTTTGAATTTTGAGTGAAGGGTGTGTGTGTAATTAGGTGCTTATAGTTTTGTGTGAAGGAAGAGAGTTGTCTTTAGAGGGCAGGCTGTGCCTGCCCCCTTGTGTTGTGAGACACAAAGGGAAATGTTCATTGAGTTCACAGCTGGGTTTGATGATAAGTTCACAGCACCCCCTGATCCAGTGCTTTAGACCTCACTGGGAGTAATTATCATTTCGGCAGGTGCCTACTGCCTCCTGACAACAGGCTGTGTTAAACCATAGTTTGGAAGGTCTAGATTGAGAAAAAGAGTGAGGAATGTACTCCTCAATGTCAGACACTATCACCTCTGTTATGCACTCAGCACAAAGAGACAGGTCTCTGACACGGAAGCAATAGTCATTCCAAGGAATATCATAATAATATCTCCACAGGTCTCCCCCTATTAGCAGAGGATGGTCCAGAATACAAGTAGGATGATGCACCAGCTGTTCTAGGTCATGGAGGATAGCAAAGTTGAAGGCTAGTTCACCAGGATGGTCAGTGAAGGGAGAGGAAAGCCAAAGCTGGTGGTGAACATTGAAGTCTCCAAGAATGGAGATCTCAGCAAACGGGAAGAGAGTCAAAGAATTTTTTATAGTCAGAGGAGTTAGGTGAGAGGTATACAGCACAGATAAATTTAGTTTGAGAGTGACTCTGTGGTCATAACCAGATGGTGGAAAATTCAGAAGATTCAAGAGCATGAGCATGAAAGCAGGTTAACTCATCGAACACACAGATGCAACATCCGGCTTTGCACTGAAAATGAGGATAGAGAAAGTAGGAGGGAACAGAAAGGGGCTACTGTCAGTTGCCTCAGACACCTGTGTTTCAGAGAGGAAAAGAAGATGAGGTTTAGTAGAGGAGAGGTCGTGTTCTACAGATCAAAAATTAGATCTAAGTATGCTTCACACATATTTGGGGGGTTCCACTCATACTGCTCTCTTAGATAAGGTGGAATCAAAAGCTTTGTGTTTTATCAGCTCCTCTCCTCTAGCTAATTGTCTTCAGCCTCTTTCTCGTCACTACAATGTTGCATGTCTTGCTATTTTCTACTGTTATTTTCATGCTAACTGCTGTTCTGATCTTGCTAACTGCATGCCTCCCCCCCTCCCATGGCCTCAATGCACAACTCTTCTTTCTCTCACCATTATTCTGTCTACCTCTCTAATGCAAGAATTAAGCAGTATTCTCAATCATTCATCCCTTTGTCTGGTAAACTCTGGAACTCCCTGCCTCGTTCTGTATTTCCTCCTTCCTGAACTCTTTCCAGAGGGAGGTTTCAAAACACTTATTCTTTAATTTTTTGATGACTGCTTTTGACTCTATTTGGGGACTGCCAACTCAATGGGCCTTTTTTTCTTATAATTTTTGTTGTCCTCCTACATAAAAAAAAATAAATAAAAATAAACAAATAAATAAATAAATAAATAAATAAATAAATAAATAAACAAATAAAAATATAATATTTCAAACTACTGACCAACAGCTTCAATTTCCTGTCTTTCTTAAGCTTTTGAGGGTATCCACAAGAGGAAGATTCTTAAGTACCTATCTCCTTGTGTAGATAGAGGGGGTTTTGATCCATGCTTGACCACTGTGGTGAAATTGGATGATACTCTTCCTTTTCCTTTGGGATACTAAATGCTTGTCTGTGTCTATTATTAGAGATTACAGTTCTGCACCAGTTAAAGTGGATATGAGGCATTCTGCATTAGAAGGGCCACTTGTACCAAAATAAAGAAAGTGAGAAAAATCTATTTAAAGCTTGACTTTTGATAACAATAACTTTCTCATTATATATGCTATGACAATAAACTTGGTCTCAAAATGGCCGGTAGACTATCAAAATCATGATGGCCTCAAAAAATGTTTGAAATCATGATATTTACTACTCAGTTTTTGCATATCTTTTGTAAAATGCGTTATGGTTTCAGAAGTTCACCAAAGTTTGAGTGCACTTTGCTCTGAATACTGCACACAATAATGATAATTCATAAATAATGGAACATAAAAACACAAAATAACAATAGTAACAATAGCATAAAGTGGAAAAATGATGAAGAAACTGGGCAATGACTTAAGGACCGCTTGTCCAGTTACTCGTACTAATACAAAGCAGAAAGCTTGGAGTGTCCTTTCTGTCTCAACAAAGACATGAAAATAAAATTCTGAATTTTCCAAATTACAACACCAACTCATCCTGGATGGGCAGCCCTTCTAACATGGAATACTGCTCAGCAGCATTGATGGTCATAAAAATTATCCTCTCCTTGTATAGATTTTTGACCTTACTGACAGGATACTGATCTACTCTTGGGTGAAAGTTAAATCCTCAATAGAATGCTATAAACACTTATTTCAGTTTTGGCCAGGGTGACATAAGTGGCCCTTCTAATGAAGGATGTCTCATATCTCAACAGATAGAGATTTCATGGCTTTGTTCCACTCTTTTGCAGTCACAGCTTTGTTCCCCATGGATCACAACCTAGGACTTATATATAGAGCTTTGCTCTTTGCTAAGACCTCTATATGAACCCTAATAAACTGTTTCTATAAGAAATGCCTCTCTTAATAGAAATTTTCTTTTGGGTCTTGCTACTGTTTGTTGTGTTAGTGAGCTTCATGTGCTTTCACTAGAGGTGTGTCATTCTAGAAGATGGACTTCCATGACCCTCTCCTTACTTTCTGAATTTTTGGATGAGACACAGGCTCAATTTTTTTAAATGTAGTGTTTGTATTTACTAATACTGATGTAGCCATTTTAGATTTTTAAGCACTGTTCCATCTCTGCACTTCAGGTTAGGTTGACCAAACTCCAAGAAATTGTACTGGAAATGTTGGTGTGAACTACTACTCCTCAACAGCAAACCCCAATGATATATATATTTTTTTTTTGTAGGAAGGACACTGCCCAAGGGCAACAAAAATCTAATAAAAAAAAATGCCCACTGAAATGCCAGTCCCATAAAAGGGTCAAAGCAGTGGTCAAAAATTGGTGGATAAGTGTCTTGAAACCTCCCTCTTGAAGGAATTCAAGTCATAGGAAGGTGGAAATACAGAAGCAGGCAGGGAGTTCCAGAGTTTACCAGAGAAAAGGATGAATGATTCAGAATACTGGTTAACTCTTGCGTTAGAGAGGTGGACAGAATAGGGGTGAAAGAAAAAAGTCTTGTGCAGCAAGGCCGTGGAAGGAGGGGAGGCATGCAGTTAGCAAGATCAGAAGAGCAGTTAGCATGAAAATAGCGGTAGAAGAAAGCTAGATGTGCAACATTGCGGCGGTGAGAAAGAGGCTGAAGACAGTCAGTTAGAGGAGAGGAGTTGATGAGATGAAAAGCTTTTGATTCCACCCTGTCTAGAAGAGCAGTATGAGTGGAACCGCCCCAGACATGTGAAGCATACTCCATACATGGACGGATAAGGCCCTTGTACAGAGTTAGCAGCTGGGGGGGTGAGGAAAACTGGCGGAGACGTCTCAGAACACCTAACTTCATAGAACCTGTTTTAGCTAGAGATGAGATGTGAAGTTTCCAGTTCAGATTATAAGTAAAGGACAGACCGAGGATGTTCAGTGTAGAAGAGGGAGACAGTTGAGTGTCATTGAAGAAGAGAGGATAGTTGTCTGGAAGGTTGTGTCGAATTGATAGATGGAGGAATTGAGTTTTTGAGGCATTGAACAATACCAAGTTTGCTCTGCCCCAATCAAAAATTTTAGAAAGATCAGAAGTCAGGCGTTCTGTGGCTTCCCTGCGTGATATGTTTACCTCCTGAAGGGTTGGACGTCTATGAAAAGACGTGAAAAAGTGCAGGGTGGTATCATCAGCGTAGGAGTGGATAGGACAAGAAGTTTGGTTTAGAAGATCATTAATGAATAATAGGAAGAGAGTGGGTGACAGGACAGAACCCTGAGGAACACCACTGTTAATAGATTTAAGAGAAGAACAGTGACCGTCTACCACAGCAGCAATAGAACGGTCAGAAAGGAAACTTGAGATGAAGTTACAGAGAGAAGGATAGAAACTGTAGGAGGGTAGTTTGGAAATTAAAGCTTTGTGCCAGACTCTATCAAAAGCTTTTGATATGTCCAAGGCAACAGCAAAAGTTTCACCAAAATCTCTAAAAGAAGATGACCAAGACTCAGTAACGAAAGCCAGATCACCAGTAGAGCGGCCTTGACGGAACCCATACTGGCGATCAGATAGAAGGTTGTGAAGTGATAGATGTTTAAGAATCTTCCTGTTGAGGATAGATTCAAAAACTTTAGATAGGCAGGAAATTAAAGCAATAAGACAGTAGCTTGAGGGATTAGAACGGTCACCCTTTTTAGGAACAGGCTGAATGTAGGCAAACTTCCAGCAAGAAGGAAAGGTAGATGTTGACAGACAGAGCTGAAAGAGTTTGACTAGGCAAGGTGCAAGCGTGGAGACACAGTTTCGGAGAACAATAGGAGGGACCCCATTAGGTCCATAAGCCTTCCAAGGGTTTAGGCCAGCGAGGGCATGGAAAACATCATTGCGAAGAATTTTAATAGGTGGCATGAAGTAGTCAGAGGGTGGAGGAGAGGGAGGAACAAGCCCAGAATCGTCCAAGGTAGTGTTTTTAGCAAAGGTTTGAGCAAAGAGTTCAGCTTTAGAAATAGATGTGACAGCAGTGGTGCCATCTGGTTGAAATAGAGGAGGGAAAGAAGAAGAAGCAAAGTTATTGGAGATATTTTTGGCTAGATGCCAGAAATCACGAGGGGAGTTAGATCTTGAAAGGTTTTGACATTTTCTGTTAATGAAGGAGTTTTTGGCTAGTTGGAGAACAGACTTGGCATGGTTCCAGGCAGAAATATAAAGTGCATGAGATTCTGGTGATGGAAGGCTTAAGTACCTTTTGTGGGCCACCTCTCTATCATGTATAGCACGAGAACAAGCTGTGTTAAACCAAGGTTTAGAAGGTTTAGGAGGAGAAAAAGAGTAAGGAATGTATGCCTCCATGCCAGACACTATCACCTTTGTTATGCGTTCAGCACACAAAGACGGGTCTTTGACATGGAAGCAGTAGTCATTCCAAGGAAAATCAGCAAAATACCTCCTCAGGTCCCCCCAACTAGCAGAGGCAAAACGCCAGAGGCACCTTCGCTTAGGGGGATCCTGAGGAGGGATTGGAGTGATAGGACAAGATAAAGATATGAAATTGTGATCGGAGGAGCCCAACGGAGAAGAAAGGGTGACAGCATAAGCAGAAGGATTAGAGGTCAGGAAAAGGTCAAGAATGTTGGGCATATCTCCAAGACAGTCAGGAATACGAGTAAGGTGTTGCACCAATTGCTCTAGGTCATGGAGGATAGGAAAGTTGTAGGCTAGTTCACCAGGATGGTCAGTGAAGGGAGAGGAAAGCCAAAGCTGGTGGTGAACATTGAAGTCTCCAAGGATGGAGATCTCTGCAAAAGGGAAGAGGGTCAGAATGTGCTCCACTTTGGAAGTTAAGTAGTCAAAGAATTTCTTATAGACAGAGGAGTTAGGTGAGAGATATACAGCACAGATAAATTTAGTATGAGAGTGACTCTGTAGTCGTAGCCAGATGGTGGAAAACTCGGAAGATTCAAGAGCGTGGGCATGAGAGCAGGTTAAGTCATTGCGCACATAAACGCAGCATCCAGCTTTGGATCGAAAATGAGGATAGAGAAAGTAGGAGGGAACAGAAAAGGGGCTACTGTCAGTTGCCTCAGACACCTGAGTTTCAGTGAGGAAAAGAAGATGAGGTTTAGAAGAGGAGAGGTGGTGTTCTACAGATTGAAAATTAGATCTTAGACTGCGAATATTGCAGAAGTTAATGAAGAAAAAGTTGAGGGGGGTGTCAAGACACTTAGGGTCGTCGACAGAAAGGCAGTCCGACCTGGGGACATTTATGGTTCCCTCCCCAGATGGGGACTCCGAGGCTGGTGTAGGAGTCGCCATGATGATTTTAAAATTACTAGTTTTATGCAACAGGAATTTATATTAAAAATATTAAAATCTACCAAAGTGTTACTATGCAGAAAAAAATGGTATGCATCCTCTAAATTAATAGATTTTGGCATTCAAAATGCTGTGTTTGGGTGGGTTCAGGAGACTGCATTTGCAGCTCAAGAGTTATGGTTTCTTTACTGGAAGTGTCCACTGTGAATAACAAGTCCTGGTATTATTTTACTCTTTCAAGGGTCTCAATATGGTTTTTCTTACCCTTATCAGATAGAGCTTCTCATTCTGAGTAATTTGAATCCCATATATATATCAACTGCAAATTGCTTATAATGCTGACAGCAATTTTTTAAGTTTAATTAGGTTAAGTTAGGTTTATTTTGGTTATGGGGCATTCTTTTTGACTGATATTGCTTCTAGAGCAAGCACAATCATTATTTGTTACTATGAGGGTTAAGAAAATATCAGCAGTAATATTATAACTCCCATTTATCAAGTATTGTAAAACCTCCGACTCATCCCCTGGATGGTGATTCCACTGGCCTCAACATAGGTGCATGCACTTTAAATTTTTAAAGTACCATATTTGATAGCTTATAAGATGTGTGTTTTTTCCAAAAATGGTCTCAGAAAATGAGCCAGTGTCTTATAAGGCCAAGGTTCAGGTTTGTGGCAGTGGCTAGTGGTAAGTCTATAGCAACAGTGGCCCTTAAATCAAACCACAAACATCTTCGCATATGTAAACAAAGTGATGATCGCTTCTATACAACAAAAACAACTTTTTTTGCAAAGTATGAATGCATAACAGGTCATATTTACTGATAATTCACATAAAATAACATCAATCAAGAAGAAATTAAGTGACAACGCTTACATTGTATGTACCAAAACAAACTCGCGGTCGGTTACACACCAAACCTGGTGACATGCACAAGATTCACTGTATTCCTTAGTATGATGCCATTATTTTTTGAGATAAAAGACACCTTCATACAACTGAAATTGAAACTATCTTTTAACATTCTTACTTTGCATACATGTTCAACAAAACTCGAAGCTAATGAGAAACTATTGTTTTTTTTAGAAAAAGCTTTCTACCTTGAACAAAACAAAAGATTTTATAAGTGAAGAGAGTGTCATGATGTAGGGCAGCTCATGGTGATGGCCTGTACTGAATATTTCAAATAAAAATACATTGTAGAGAATAAGGTAAATCTATTTTCACACATCCTTATGCTTTGAAAATGTACAAAAGTATTACAACTATAATTATGTGTAGAATGATGATAAAAAAATATGATGTACAAATTTTATGACCCCTCTGGGCTCTGACAAAGTCACTGCCTATGCCATATTTGTTTACATCTCACAGCACAATTAGTCTAAGGACCAGTGTTGGTAGATCCTAGCAAATATTAAGGTTTTTAAATGTAAATTATTGGGATCTAATAAGGATCTGAATACATATGAAAGGGCTTCAAATGTTAGGTGAAACCCTTCACTGCATATTCAAAGCTTAAGCATGTTTATTTACCTTTTTTTTTTTTTTTCAATGCCTGCCCAAACTGAGGTGCATCTTATAAGCCCATGCATCTTATAAGCCATCAAATATGGTAAGTAGATGGATTTTCATGTTTCTTTTAACCCTTTCCTTCCGGCGCTTAAATTATTTTCCCGTTTTGTATGACGGCTAAAAATGGTAAACCTAGAAATTGTCAGAAAATTGTTTGAATACTAATAATTATTTTCTCTTTGTTATTCTGAATACAATGATATACTTTGTAGCTCGATGTGACCTCTGAAAGTTGAGTTTATGCCTTATAAAGGATTCCTCCTCCTCCTGCTGTGTGATTCGTCATCCAGAAACAGCCCGGAGAGCGATGACGCCACGCGCACACACACTCTCTCTCGCTCTCTCTCTCTCTCTCTCTCTCTCTCTCTCTCTCTCATCTTGGAGGGGAAATTGTACACTTCCAATGAGAGAGAGAGAGAGAGAGAGAGAGAGAGAGAGAGAGAGAGAGAGAGAGAGAGAGAGAGAGAGAGAGAGAGAGAGAGAGAGAGAGAGAGAGAGAGAGAGAGAGAGAGAGAGAGAGAGAGAGATTTCATCCCTTTTCACATCAAGTTTCAGGCAAATAACATTCTCTCTCTTTCTCTCTCTCTCTCTGACAAGTTACCTTCTACCATTTTATTATAAAATCGAAGATAATGAAAAAAATTAACATGAAAGAATGATAGGTATCATCTCTCTGTTCTGATAAAACAGGTGGATCCTGTAAATCATTTTCCGAGTCCTCACTAATGTCTTCGCTTTCTTCAGCTTCTTCTTCTAAATATTCACTGTCACTGTCTTCAAACTCAGAAGCACTGCTAAATACATATGTTGTGTCCTGCTCCATGGTGAGTTATGATCTGAGATCCTTGGCTCTTATCAGGAGGTCTCTTCACACTTATCATAGTCCTTTCCACCCGGCGAGTGCTTTCCACCCGGTGGGTCGCTGGGGTTGCCAAGTGTCACCCGGAGAAAGGGAAAATAGCTTAGTTACCGCTAAATTTCCAGAGCTAGTGACAACACTACATGTGAAAAACATGCCAGACACTTCCACTCACACCATCTGACTCGAGAAACCGCGCTTGGACCTCAAAATTGAGGCGCGAAAATTCTTGATTACCGGTATGATCGCCGTCGCTACGGACGCATTTTTGCAATCGTATATATACGACTGCCGGAAGGAAAGGGTTAATACTGTACACAAAGGAATAACTCATGCATCTCCACATATATGTTCAGTGAGAAATGCTTTCTATATTACACTATAACTATACACTAGAACTATTAACAGTATTACATGAAAAAATAGGTCTGCCCTTTGCCTCCAATCAAGCCACTCTCACAATCGCTCCAAACATCACCATACAATCACAGATTTCTTCACTATTAGCTACTGCTGGAAGGAAAATGCAAAAGTCAATCTTGTAAATGAGAAATAACAAAATTCAGCAACTTTTCCTCATCTCTGAGGAAACTAGAGCTGGCAACCTATGTGCAAAGTTTGGTATTTACTAACCCAATGCTGAAGCTAGCATCCAGCGTTTAACGAATGTGACTGTGGGGTTAGTAAAACCAAATACGATTGTGGGGCTTGATGCTTTGTAATCACTAATACCACATTTAAAAAAGCAGGCCATAACATCCATGTGATGTGTCCTTGAACAAGATAATTATTCCTGCTCTTAATCCCTAAAGGACCACCAGCGGTGGTGATTTTTGTCTTGCTAGGACTGGCCCTCCAGCACTAAACATCAAAAATATATCTCTATTCACACACTTCTTAAACTTAGTCTACAATGGAAGAATGAATGAAATAGACTTTGTACTCAACATCAAGTTGTCTTCTTCCTATCAATGCCATCCATTTGTCTCTATGTGCAGTGGCTATGGAGAAACAGCAAGTTAAAGAGGAGAGACTTTTGGGGGGAGCAAATCACTTGTCAGCCATGCATCTGTTTTGCCTGACTGGATGTGGCTAGCAACTAATGAAAACAGGCATCCTGAGTCTTTTTCACACATGCTAAACAGTTTTATCAAGTTCCTGTCCTATTGAACTCTCACAAAGACATATAGCAAGTAGTTGAGTGCAAGTGGGTAATACATGTGGCGTTGAGGTGTGAGGGCAGGAACGAATGGGGAGGAAATCAGTCTCATCAGAATCACTTTCACTGTGTTTGGTCATGGTGAGAGTGGGACAGACTGAGAGATTAGCCTAAGTAGCTCACAGGTAATGTCAGCAAAGGCTGAACTACAAAAATTCACAAAAAGTAGTGAAATTTAACATAAAAATCGCAAAACGGTTATGACCACCTCTGGTCTTCTCTTGGTAAAGTGGCTATAGCCACCTCTGGTCCTTTAGGGATAAAGGAGTTTGCTGGGAAACAGGAAGAAGGCAGTCTTCTTTGCCCAGTTAGAGATGCCTGTGAATATCTGCATATATAAAGATTTTCACCCTGCCTGATCACATTTTTGTTATAACTTCAGAACTAAGATGAGCTGTTCATCATCATATCCTGTCAATTTGTCTTTGTTTAGTAATTTAGAGGGCTTATGATGATGTCTCTGAGGAGTGTTGCCTTGTAAATGTAAGTGCTCATGAAATTTGGGCAGTGGTTATCAGGATCTTATTCTGTAAGATTTGGAGTTTAGCTCTGATTCTAAAGGTTTGGTACTTTCTCTTTAAGGCCAATAGTAATGGGTCTGAGGGTGGTTAAATGAGGTCTTTGTTTGGATGATCAATGAGATTGATAGTTTTGAGGATCTAGGAAGATAGCAGTGTGGGCTTTAGTTGTTTGGAGATCAGTTCTGTATTGGGGAGCAACATCCTCCCACTTATATTTATATGTAATTATGTATGGATAATTAGATTATATAACAAAATAGATTATTAAAGTAAAAAATATTTTTTATGAATATATAATATCTAATTACATATGTTCCTTTCCTCCATCCCCTCTATGTTACATGTTACTTGTGTCAAAAATTAAGTGAATGATCATGACACACATGGTGGACATCCCCTGTGTATGTGCACAGATA
This sequence comes from Scylla paramamosain, assembly GCF_035594125.1. NCBI lineage: Eukaryota > Metazoa > Arthropoda > Malacostraca > Decapoda > Portunidae > Scylla > Scylla paramamosain. The sequence goes on along the minus strand of NC_087159.1, from coordinate 22,058,013 downwards.
GCAGAGAAGCCATTTTTTTCTCTCCTTGGTTCAGTCATTTCTCATGGGAAAGAAAGTAAAGTTTAAGGAAATTATTTCTAGGGAGATATAGATCTGTTTTTTTCTGTACTGGGTAGGGAATTTAGGTATAGGTATTTATAGATGGATAATTAGTTTGTGTAATAACAGCTTGAGTGGGTGACATTTAAGTATATAATGCCAAACAACTCACCTTACATAATGACAAGTTCACAAAAAGACCTTGATAGATGGAGGGAATTTTCAGATATAATGTTTTTTTCTTCACCCTAAACATTTCTATTATATTGAGGATTTACTATAGTATTCTTTATTGTATTCTGAGAAAACAGATATCAGGAACATACCTTACTCTCCAGGCCAATCTTGAGACAGGAGCCTAGTATGATGAAAATGTCATTTATACATATAAGTAGGTACCACAAGTTGACAAATTCCATGCGTTCCTCCAGGCTTAGCTCCTTGCCATACTGTTGTCTGAAGAACAATACAGTCGTCTGCAGAAAAGAAATATGTCTTTATAATACTGCACTTATAGAAATGTTATTATTCTTTACATCACTATGCTACACTTCCTGATAAAAAATGGTGACTCAGAGATTTACATACTGGTAATGAAATGCTATTTATTGTGAGATGGAGAAATGAAAAATCATTTAAAGATTTGATTTATTTTTTTTACATGAAATAGTAAAGAAATATTCTGAATATTTTAATAATAAAATATACATAGAATTCATAACTATTTGTTGCAAATTGCAAGCAATTTTCAAATACAAAATTACAAATCAGGGAGTTTTACTTCACTGTGTGTGTATCTTGCTTGTAGCTCTCCATCTGTTTTTCACATTGCTTGCTTACCAAAGTAACCTATGGGTATACCAAAATCTCTAAGTTATCAACAAGAAGGAGACAACTTTCTAGAAGAAGAAAGAAAACAAGTGGAGAAAGAAATGATGCATGAGTGATGCCAGTGTTGGATCATAAGTCCTGTGGATCCTGTACACCCCATATTTTGACCTATGTTGCTCAGGATATTCCAAGAATTATTTTCCCCTGTTCCTCCCACTTTTCAGGAGGCATCTTTCCTCACTGCAATGAATACTGGTTCAAAAGACTTTCAGAAAACTTTGCACTCCCTGAACAAAGATACCAAAAAGTATTCAGTGAATAAGAACATAGCAAGATTAAGTAAGAAGCTATCATAAATACCACAGGATATGCTGTAGGAGAATTTCACAAGAGATCCTGATAATAAAGAGGACCTTAGACAACTCTGGCAGCCTCTCAAAGAGAAAATACCCTAAAGAAGGCCCAGGAGGTTGAAATGATAACTTTATGACACAGTGAAACCTGCACGCTTATAATAAGGAAAACTTGTAATTATGAAAATATGAAAATAGAACAGAAGACACATCTAATGATATAGAAAGTAATCTTACACCTCTCCATCTCAACACACGGCATCCTTCAATTCACACATCTAAACCTGCATTCACTCCATCTTTTCAATTTTGTTTTGTTTTATACCTAATGTCAGGAAGAAGGCTTGCTTTATGCACACAAAACAGTTAGGTATAGGAAATCACTTGTTTCTTACAGCATCTTACCTTTTAAACATTTGAGAACTGAGTGCAAGGCAGCTGTGATAGAATAACTTAGTTTTAAGTATTTTCATTTTCCCTCTATCAATTTTTATTTATTCATTTACTCTATGGAGTTCCAAGTCACAAAGAATTTCATTTTGTATGCAACAGTGTATTGCATTACAATATGACAATAATGATATCTTATTTAATATTATCTTGTTTCACTCAATTATCTCTATCTTACCTGCATCCATAGCACATCCAAACACATTCAGAACCCTAACTAAAATCCTGTATTTTACAGTGTCGAAATGCTATTTTTCCCCTAAAAATAAGCACCAAAAATCTATCATGCATCTTGGAGGCCGAAGATTATCTTTTTTCGTGACTCTGTCATAACCAAAAAGAAAGGTTATTGAAGCCAGAATGTAACCTGAACTCCTGCAAGTAGCCTCTCAATGAAGTGTATAAATTATTCCTACCTAGTTAATGTAGCAAATAAACAAAAATATCATAAAAAAAAAAAGTAATAATTGCAATCACAAAATTGATTCCCATATGGGCAGATGAGACAAAGGGCAGTGGTATTTTACATGTTGTATGTATGTATATATATATATATATATATATATATATATATATATATATATATATATATATATATATATATATATATATATATCAAAGGGCAGTGGTATTTTACATGTTGTGTATATATATATATATATATATATATATATATATATATATATATATATATATATATATACATATATATATATATATATACACTAGTATATTGCTGGTATTTTCACCCCTTAAACATCCCGACTTTACAGGGATGCTAATCTTGAAGAACACCAAAAAATCTAAATGTTTTCACTTTTCTCAATTAGTGGATATATCTAACCCCCTAAAGGGTCAGTGGTGGTGGTGATTTTTGTCCCTCCAGCGCTAGACAAAAAAAATAGCCTGTATTCACACACACACCTTAAACTTACCCTGTGATGGAAGAGTGAATGATATAGCCTTTCTACTTGACATCATCTTCGTTTCTAACGATGCCATCCACATGTCTCTACATGGATTATGGAGGGACAGTGAGTTCAAGAGAAGAGATTTTTGTGATACAGGCTTTTCCATACTTTAAATAACTTTTACTTATAATATGAAATTTACAAATATAAATATTCATGAAAAATCCATAATATATATTCTTCAAATCTGCTGTATTGATTAATGATGCTGAAGCTAATAAATGTATAGACAATTTTTTTATCCAAATAGGTAAATGAAATACTGGGAAAATGAAAAGATGTAAAGCATCTTGCTATCCCAACAGCAGATAATGTAATCCTTTCAGCTTCCAGGGTGTTGAACAGCCCATGGGAACAGTATAAATAATCATTCAGCTGGTAAAGATTGCATCATCTTAGAGAATAACCCTTCTAAATAAAATAATTCAGAAGGTCAAATTCATCTATCGTATGTTTAACAAGTGAATTATTTGGTTAAGGAGGTGGATCACCACACAATGAATTTTCATAGCTTAGCACTAATTCTCATCTGACTAGGCAGGAAAGCAGTTATTAATCACTCCAAAAAAATTACTAAAAGTAACCCCTGGGAAGAATTTATGTCTCTGCAACTTAATTTTTCCACATTCCTTGATCAATTTCACAAATGGGTACAGTAAAATCCCTCTTATCCACCATCAATGGGACCGCCGACATGCCGGATACTTGAATAGAAGTGAAATTGTGTCCACAATCACCACCCTACACTCACGCATCTTACCATAACAAAGATCAGCTGATCTTAATCAGCAGCTGATCTGATCAGCTGCTTAAATGTAAGTACAACACGCTCCCTCTTTTCTACAACATTAGGCATGATGAAGGCGTCAGGTGATAAACAGTGCACACGCAGGACTGAGTCACTGAGTAAACACAGTGCAGTGCGCCGCGGGTGGTGCGAAGCAGTGCGCTCTGGTGGCGAGGGGACAAAGTATGCTTTGCGCGGGAATTTTAATCGATTTTATGAGTACACATTGATTTTTTATTGATTTTAAGGCTCGGGGAAAAATGTGCCGGATACTTGAAGCTGCCGGATACTCGAATGCCAGATGAGAGGGATTTTACTGTAATAAATCCCAGGGATGTATAGTGAGGAAGAGGAGAGAGGGAATACAATGTTATGGAGTCATCTAGCAAGTTGGCAGTGAGAGGAGGATGCCGCGAGCATCCCTTGGGAGAGATGCTTGTCCTGTCCTGTGACTCCAATCTCATTGCCTCTCTCTCTGTTTTGCAGGTAAAGCCTTGAATTTAGGATTAAGGATAGTGTATGACTATATATATGTATCAGAGAAAACAGTAACAATAGTTTGGTGGTGAAGTGAAACGTGTTTAAGGGATTATAAGTGAAATATGCTGTGTGTTGGTGTGCCACAGAGAGAAGCCAGTGTGCCCCTACCTTATACACCACCCTCACTGCCTCTCCCTCTGTTTTGCAAGATGTAATGATAAGTTGAGTTGAGTGAATGTGAAGGGAAGTAAAACCTGGTGGTGGTAGGGTAATCAGAGGAGGAGACCATAGGCACCTGCTGAAACGATAATTACTCCCAGTGAGGTCTAAAGCACTGGATCAGGGGGTGCTGTGAACTTATCATTAAACCCAGCTGTGGCCTCACTGAACATTTCTCTTTGTATCTCGCAACACAAGGAGGCAGTTGCAGCCTGCCCTCTAAAGACAACTCTCTTCCTTCACACAAAACACCTAATTACACACACACACTTCACTCAAATTTCAAAATTATCATGGTAACACCTACACCAGCCTCGAAGTCCCCATCTGTGTAAGGCACCACATACGTAACCAGGTTGGATTGCTCTTTTAGTATCGACCCTAAGTATCTTGACACTTTTTCTTTATTAATTTCTCTAACATTTGCAGTCTTAGATCTGATTTTCAATCTGTAGAACACCACCTCTCCTCTACTACACCTCATCTTCTTTTCCTCATTCAAATACAGGTGTCTGAGGCAAATGACAGTAGTCCTTTTTCTGTTCCTCCTACTTTCTCTATCCTCATTTTCAATCCAAAGCTGGATGTTGCGTTTATGTGTGGAATGACTTAACCAATTCTCGTACCCGACTCTCTTCAATCTTCTGAGTTTTCACCATCTGACTATGATTACAGAGTAACTCTCAGACTAAATTTATCTGTGCTGTATATCTCTCACCTAACTCATCTGACTATAAGAAATTCTTTTGACTACTTAATTTCCAAAGTGGAGCACATTCTGACTCTTCCCTTCTGCAGAAATCTCCATTCTTGGAGACTTCAATGTTCACCACCAGCTTTGGGTTTCCTCTCCCTTCACTGACCATCCTGGTGAACCAGCCTTCAACTTTGCTATCCTCCACGACCTAGAGCAATTGGTGCCACTTCCTACTTGTCTTTTAGAGACTTTGGTGAAACTTTTGCTGTTGCCTTGGACATATCAAAAGCCTTTGATAGAGTCTGGCACAAAGCTTTGATTTCCAAACTACCCTCCTACGGTTTCTATCCTTCTCTCTGTAACTTCATCTCAAGTTTCCTTTCTGACCGTTCTATTGACGCTGTGGTAGACGGTCACTGTTCTTCTCCTAAATCTATTAACTGTGGTGTTCCTCAGGGTTCTGTCCTGTCACCCACTCTCTTCTTATTATTCATTAATGATCTTCTAAACCAAACTTCTTGTCCTATCCACTCCTATGCTGATGATACCACCCTGCACTTTTCCACGTCTTTTCATAGACGTCCAACCCTTCAGGAGGTAAACATATCACGCAGGGAAGCCACAGAACGCCTGACTTCTGATCTTTCTAAAATTTCTGATTGGGGCAGAGCAAACTTGGTATTGTTCAATGCCTCAAAAACTCAATTCCTCCATCTATCAACTCGACACAATCTTCCAGACAACTATCCCCTCTTCTTCAATGACACTCAACTGTCCCCCTCTTCTACACTGAACATCCTCGGTCTGTCCTTTACTTATAATCTGAACTGGAAACTTCACATCTCATCTCTAGCTAAAACGGCTTCTATGAAGTTAGGTGTTCTGAGACGTCTCCGCCAGTTTTTCTCACCCCCCCAGCTGCTAACTCTGTACAAGGGCCTTATCCGTCCATGTATGGAGTATGCTTCACATGTCTGGGGGGGTTCCACTCATACTGCTGTTCTAGACAGGGTGGAATCAAAAGCTTTTCGTCTCATCAACTCCTCTCCTCTAACTGACTGTCTTCAGCCTCTCTCTCACCGCCGCAATGTTGCATCTCTTGCTGTCTTCTACCGCTATTTTCATGCTAACTGCTCTTCTGATCTTGCTAACTGCATGCCTCCCCTCCTTCCGCGGCCTCGCTGCACAAGACTTTCTTCTTTCTCTCACTCCTATTCTGTCCACCTCTCTAACGCAAGAGTTAACCAGTATTCTCAATCATTCATCCCTTTCTCTGGTAAACTCTGGAACTCCTTGCCTGCTTCTGTATTTCCACCTTCCTATGACTTGAATTCCTTCAAGAGGGAGGTTTCAAGACACTTATCCACCAATTTTTGACCACTGCTTTGACCCTTTTAGGGACTGGCATTTCAGTGGGCATTTTTTTTATTAGATTTTTGTTGCCCTTGGCCAGTATCCTTCCTACATAAAAAAAAAAAAAAAAAAAATTCCTGACCGTCTTGGAGATATGCCCAACATTCTTGACCTTTTCCTAACCTCTAATCCTTCTGCTTATGCTGTTACCCTCTCTTTTCTGTTGGGCTCCTCTGATCACAATCTCGTATCCCTATCTTACCCTATCACTCCAATCCCTCCTCAGGATCCCCATAAGCAGAGATGCCTCTGGTATTTCGTCTCTGCTAGTTGGGGCAACCTGAAGAAGTATTTTGCTGATTTTCCTCGGAATGACTACTGCTTCCGTGTCAGACAGCTGTCTCTGTGTGCTGAGTGTATGACAGAGGTGATAATGTCTGGCATGGAGATGTACATTCCTCTCTTTTTCTCGACCTAAACCTTCCAAACCTTGGTTTAACACAGCCTGTTCTTGTCCTATATATGATAAAGAAGTGCCCCACAAATGGTACTTGAGCCTTCCATCACCAAAATTTCATGCACATTACATTTCTGCCTGGAATCATGCCAAGTCTGTCCTACATCTAGCCGAAAACTCCTTCATTAATGGAAAGTGCCAAAATCTTTCAAGATCTAACTTCCCTCATGACTTCTGGCACCTAGGCAAAAAGATCTCCAATACATCTGCTTCTTCTTTCCCTTGTTTATTTCAACCAGATGGCACCACTGATATCACATTTATCTTTAAAGCTGAACTCGTTGCTCAAACCTTTGCTAAAAACTCTACCTTGACGAATCAGGGCTTGTTCCTCCCTCTCCTCCACTCTCTGACTATTTCATGCTACCTATTAAAATTCTTCACAATGATGCTTTCCATGCCTTCGCTGGCCTAAACCCTTGGAAGGTTTATGGATCCATCCTATGTTCTCCGAAGCTGCGCCTCCATGCTTGCACCTTGCCTAGTCAAACACTTCCAACTCTGTCTGTCAACATCTACCTTTCCTTCTTGATGGAAATTTGCCTACATTCAGCTGTTCCTAAAAAGGGTGATCATTCTAATCCCTCAAACTACTGTCCTATTGCTTTAAATTTCTGCTCAGACTACTGTCCTATTGCTTTAAATTTTCTGCCTATCTAAAGTTTTTGAACCTATCCTCAACAGGAAGATTCTTAAACATCTATCTCTTCACAACCTTCTGCCTGATTACCAATAAGTGTTCTGTCAAGGCTGCTCTACTGGTGATCTGGCTTTCCTTACTGAGTCTTGGTCATCCTCTTTTAGAGACTTTGGTGAAACTTTTGCTGTTGCCTTAGACATATCAAAAAGCTTTTTGATAGAGTCTGGCACAAAGCTTTGATTTCCAAACTACTCTTCTATGGTTTTTATTCTTCTCTCTGTAACTTCATCTCAAGTTTCCTTTCTGACTATTCTATTGCTGCTGTGGTAAAGGGTCACTGTTCTTGTTACTGTATGTAAAGCGTATGTACCTCACGGCATTATTCCTCGGCATTTATAAGTGAAATGTTCAATAGTTTTCTATTTGCATGAAAACGTGTAATATGTGTAAGTATCAGTATTTAATGCTATATTAAGCACCGAAGCCGATGCTCACTTGTTAGTAGTGTGGGGTTAACCTGCTAGTGGCCTGCGGGCATCACTCACGGCCAACTCGCGCTCAGACAAAGACGGGCAGGATGGTGACCGAGGTAAATACTTTAATTTTGTAGTAAAAACTGATTGTCATAGTGCTAAGTCAATTGCATGTATTGTTAATGAATATTGTAATATATTGAAAGTGTTTAATATCAGTGTATAATGTTATTTTGTAAGAAATTGAGACCGAGAACTTGTTTGCAGTTCTTACGGTCATGCCTACCTCATCAATAAACGTCAGAGAGAGAAATGCCTTTCCTCGAACCTACGATGATGGGTGTGATCAGTAAAACAGATCACCTGAGAGCCAATTGATGCCCAGCCGGTGCGGCTACAGTAAGAACTCGGCCTACAAGCAAGAAATTGGCTCCATGTGAAACCGCAGCAAGAGTGAGTCACAGGACGAGGGGACGCTGACATAAGCCTAAAGGTTGACCTCTGAGGCCCCGGGGTCAGCTCTACCCTTGACGACAACCACTCCCTTCTACCCACTGTGCCTCGCCACCATTTTGTAGAACCCATGGTCACAGGCAAGAAAGTATAATAGTATGTATGTGCACTGAATTGAGTAGCCTAAGTGAAAATTACCCACAATTAGCAAGTATTAAGAGTGGTAATTTTAAATTGCTCTTTCAGTGTCTCAGTATTGACACAATTAAGTTGTTAGATATGTCTGATACTGAGGAAATTAATGCCGTAGATGGCCTTAGGGAAGGTGAGGGTGAGCAAGTGGACAGGGATCAAACTTGTATTGAAGAAGTTACTGTCAGGGAGCGAGTGCCAACCGATAAAGGAAGAGAATATCAAGTCAGTGTAACCAAAGGAAGAGCAGAGTCCTGTAAGCATAAATGGAGCAGTGTTACCAGCAAAATTAAGAAAGGATTAAAAATTGTAATTAGCCCCTTTGAATTAGAGCCCATGTCAAGTGAAGTAATAGAGGCATTTCATCAGTATTATGTGGAATACACAAAGCTGGTGGAACTAGAGCCAGAAAGGTCAGAGGAGCTAAATGAAGAGCTGGAACATAATCAACAAGTTCACCATGAAATATTAGAAAGTATAGAATGTAAAAGAAAGGAGTTAAAGAATGACAGAGGATCAATTTGTTCTAGCAAACGGTCTAGACATTCTAGAGTCTCATCTACTTCATCACGTTCATCAGCACAAAGAAAGCAAGAAGCAGCAGCAAAGGTAGCCAGACTTAGAAAGGAAATGGAATATCATGATAATTTAGAAGAGGCAGAAGTTAGGTTAGCTAAGACAAAAGCAGAGGCAGAAGTTATGTTAGCTAAGACAAAAGCAGATGCAGAAGTTATGTTAGCAAGAGACCAGGCAATGTTTGCAAAGAAAAAGAAAGAGAGAGATTTAGCAGTTGCTAGTGCAGAACTTAATGCTCTTGGCTTAGTTGAAGAAGAAGTAAAAATGCTTCCAGGTAATGATGAAAGTGTAAAGAAGCAAAGTTATCTTCAACAATACATAGAGTCACAAAATGAAATGAAAGCACAAGCAATTGCAAATCAACAAAGTGACAATGCCATGCCTCACAAATATGTTACATTCCATGACCCACAGAAACCTTCTTCTTGCAATAGAGATAATGAATTGATGACAAATGAAGTAGATGGACAAATATTTAGTGAACCTCAGGTAATAAATCTCAACCCTACAGCTCAAAGTCTTGTACCAAGCCCTCGTAGACACACTCATAATGTCAACATGCCTAATAATGTGAATAATGTGAGACAGAATCATCAATCCTTTTCCCATCCTGGGGGAACCTTTGCAATCAACATACCTGATCCCAAGTGGAGCCTCCCTCCAATAGAGCCTAACACTTTTGATGGAGAACCCATGGAATTTCCAAGTTGGTTGAAAAACTTTGAAACTTATGTAGAGTCTAAAACTTCTATTGGTAAAGAAAGACTTGCCTACTTAGAGAGGTATACAACTGGTGAGGCAAAGGATGCCATTAAAATGTTAATGCACTTTAACTCTGATGCTGACTATGTGCAAGCAAAGAAAATTCTTAGTGATAGATTTGGAAACAAAAGCATCATAGCTGATGCTTGCACGAATAAGTTAATGAATTGGCTACCAATCTCTCCGCATAATGGTCCAGCATTAACAGCATTCTCAGATTTTTTGAAGTGCTGTTTAGCTGCAATGAAACACACTTCTTATTTGTCATTTCTGAATGACCCTAGAGAGCAGAGAAAGGTGCAAGCAAAACTCCCTGAACATGTTGTTCATGACTGGAGAAAGCAAGCGATGATATATCTTGATACTAACAGTAATAACACTTCTAGTAGCAATGAAGAGCACCACCCACACTTTGAAATGTTATGTGAATTTGTCCAGAAAGAAGCAAAAGGAGCAAGCAATCCATTTCTTTCCTGGAATTCAGTAAGTAGGGAAGTAAATGACTGGATCAAAACTCAAACATGGGCAACCAATTGGAAACCAAGGGAATCAAACATCATGACAAAGAATAGAGGGAGTAGAACTTTCATGGCTAAATCAATTGAGGAAAAACCAATGTGGTCATTCCAAAGTAAAGTAAATGTACAAGCCAACAAACAGTATCCCAAGGACCAGGAAAGGAAAGGACGATTCTGTCACTACTGTACAAAGGATCATGAATTAGATGATTGCAAGGAATTTGCCAAACTTGATGGTAATACTAGGTACAAATTTACTAAAGAAAAATGGTTATGTACAGGGTGTCTAAAAATGGGTCATAAAGGAAAGGACTGTAGAATAAGGAAAGTTTGTAAAGTATGTCAGAGATACCATCCCACAGCTCTTCACAATGATGACATGACAAGAACTGAGAGCCAAAAGGTGCCAGCACAAGCAACTCAGCCTAAAGATGATAAACCCACAGTAGTAGCAAATAAGGTCAAAGTTACAGAATTAGTGACACATGACATGCACACCATGATAGTTCCTGTATGGTTACATCATATTAGTAATGAAGAGAATAAAGTTTTAGTGTATGCCCTGCTGGATGAGCAGTCTGATGCTTCATTCATCAAGGAAAGCACTCTGAATAAATTGGGAGTTAGTGGACCATCAGTGTCACTCAATATCCACACAATAAGTGGAAAACAAATCACTGATTCTATCAAAATTCATGGACTTAAAGTAAGAGGTTATAATGAAGAAGTGGAAATATCAGTCCCTTCAGCATATTCAACAGAAAACATTTCAGCTGGACGGAGTCAGATACCAAGGCCCGAGACTGTTTGTGACTGGCCCCACTTAAAGGCAATCTCTGACAAACTAATGAAATATGACCCAAACATTGACATAGGACTTCTCATTGGTCTTGATTGTGCAGAAGCCATTATGGCAGAAGAGCAAATAGCAGGTGATAGCAAGAAGCATCCCTATGCTCGTAGGACAGAGCTAGGTTGGGGGATCATTGGTAAAATCTCACCCCATTCAAGTCCATTGGAGGATACAGTGGTAGTCTACAGAACAGTGACACAAGAAGTAGAAATCAATGAAGAAAAGAGGGTTAATTTCTTAGTGGTTCCTACTAAAACCAAAGAGATGATTAATCCTTCTCAAGTGAGAGATATGTTTGAACTTGACTTCAGTGATAGAAAGTCAGCTGACACTCCATTATCATATGAAGATAAAAGGTTTATGAGTAAGATGAAAGAAGGAGTACATCAGCTGAAGGATGGCCATTATGAATTGCCCCTTCCTCTTAAAGATGATAACGTCAAGCTTCCAAACAACAAACTATTAGCAGAGCAGAGACTCAAGAAGTTAAGAGCTAAACTTGAGAAGGATAATCAACACAAAGGTGATTACAAGGTGTTCATGGATGATATGATTACAAAAGGTTATGCAGAGGTTGTACCGACAAAGGATTTAGTTAGGAATGATGGTAAGGTCTGGTATATTCCACATCATGGAGTCTATCGTCCGAGAAAGCCAAAGAAGTTGAGAGTTGTCTTTGACTGTAGTGCAAACTACAGGAACCAGTCATTAAACAGTCACCTGTTACAAGGCCCAGACCTTACCAACAAACTTATTGGAGTGTTGTGTAGGTTTAGGCAAGAAAGCATTGCACTTGTGTGTGATATAGAAGCAATGTACCATCAAGTGAAGGTCAACCCAGAACAGAGAGACATGTTAAGATTCCTTTGGTGGGAAAATGGTGACCTTAATGATGACATAGCTGAATACAGGATGACAGCTCACTTGTTTGGAGCTACTTCATCTCCAAGTGTAGCCAACTTTGCTCTTAAGAAAGCTGCAGATGACTACGGGTGTGGATCTGATGCAGCCAAGTTTGTAAGAAACAACTTTTATGTTGATGACGGTTTGAAGTCAGTAGCTACAATGGATGAAGCTGTCACTCTTATTCAGCAAAGCAAAGAATTATGTTACAAGGGAGGTTTTAACCTTCATAAGTTCTTGTCAAACAACAAAGATGTATTAGCTGCAATTTCTCCTCATGAGAGAGCAGATGGAATTAAAAGTTTGGATTTTAGTCCCTCATGAAGACACACTGCCTATAGAAAGAACTTTGGGAGTTGAGTGGTGCATAGAATCTGACACATTTCAATTTAGAATAAAGCAGAAAGACAAGCCACTCACCAGGAGAGGCATTCTGTCAACAGTGAGCTCTATATATGATCCATTAGGTCTAGTGTCACCTCTCATACTGACTGGAAAGCAAATTTTACAAGAATTATGTAAGAATGCAGTTGATTGGGATGATGAGGTGCCAGATTATGTCAAACCTAAATGGTTAAAATGGAAGGATGAGCTGCACAAACTAGATCAGTTAAAGGTACCTAGATGCTACAAACCTGATGACTTTGGGGAAGTAGAAAAGGTTGAACTCCATCACTTTTCAGATGCCTGTCAAAAGGGATATGGCCAGTGCTCATATATTAGATTAATTAGCAAGACTGGCCAAATTCATTGTGCATTAGTAATGGCAAAGTCACGTGTCACACCTTTAAAAACCATAACAATTCCCAGACTAGAACTAGCAGCAGCAGTGGTGTCAGTTAGAATCCATAAACTCTTGAAGGGAGAACTTGAGTATAATAATGTGGAAGAAGTATTTTGGACAGACAGCAAAGTAGTCCTTGGTTACATTGCAAATGAAGAAAAAGAGATTCCATGTATATGTTGCAAATAGAGTAGAAACAATAAGAGATCACACTTCACCAGATCAGTGGAAATTTGTAGAGACGCAGTATAACCCAGCAGATCATGCATCTAGAGGCATGACAGCAGATGAATTGTGCAATAGCAAGATCTGGTGGAATGGCCCAGAATTCCTTTGGCAACATAGCAAAATGGATAGCCATTTCCAGTACAAGGTCATAAATGAGAATGATCCAGAAGTGAAGAAAGTTGTATGCCATGCTGTAGGTACACAACAGCCCACAGATATACTAGAAAGACTTGAGTATTTTTCTGATTGGTTTAAAGCAAAGAGGGCAGTTGCTGTATGCCTCAAGCTTCTGAACAGCTTCAGAGGAAAAGGTGATGGCACTACTAAAGTAAAGGGAAACACATATAAGCCAGTAAATGTAGCAGAAGTGTCAGAAGCTGAAAATGTAATTATAAAACAACTGCAAGCAAAGGCATTCCAGAAGGAGATAGATGTACTGGAATCATCTGCTAACCATAATTCTTTAATTAAAGGAGACAATGGCAAGGGAACAAAAGTGATAGACAAGACCAGTTCCCTCTATAAGTTAGATCCCTTCATTGACAAAAATGGTATCATGAGAGTAGGAGGAAGATTGAGGCTTTCTAATCTGACAGATGAGTCCAAACATCCAGTCATCCTCCCCAAAACATCTCACATAACCCAGCTGATAATATGCCACCATCACAAAAGGACAAATCATCAAGGCAGGGGCATAACTTTAAATGAAATCAGGTCATGTGGATACTGGATAGTTGGAGGATCATCCCTAGTATCAAGGCACATTTCAAAGTGCATTATCTGTCGTAAAGTTAGAAGTACAACACAGGGACAGAAGATGGCAGACCTGCCTATTGACAGACTAGAACCATCACCTCCTTTTACATACTCAGCAGTAGATTTCTTTGGCCCTTTCTATATCAAAGAGGGGCATAAAGAGCTTAAAAGATATGGAGTGCTCTTTACTTGCATGGCATGTAGAGCTGTGCACATAGAGACAGCCAACAGCATGGATACAAGTTCCTTCCTAAGTGCATACCGTCGCTTTGTAGGACGAAGAGGGCCCATAAGACAGTTGAGATGTGACCAAGGAACTAACTTTGTAGGAGCCAAATCAGAGTATGAGAAATGCTTAAAAGAATTAAATAACAATAAAGTCAGACAAGAACTCATGAAAGATCAGTGTGACTGGATTGTTTTTAACATGAATGTACCCAATTCCAGTCACATGGGAGGTGTTTGGGAGAGGCAGATACGCACAGTGAGAAATGTACTCTCTGTGTTGCTTGATCAGCATGATACCCAGTTAGATGACCAAGATCTGAGAACCTTCCTAGTTGAAGCAGAAAATATAGTTAATGGTCGTCCCCTAACTGTGGACCATCTTAACTCCCCAGAAAGTCTTACACCGTTGACACCCAGTAATTTGTTAACTATGAAAACAAAGGTAGTACTGCCTCCTCCAAGCATTTTCATTAAGAAGGACCTGTACTGCATAAAGAGATGGTGCAGAGCACAATACCTGGCCAACCAGTTCTGGTCCAGGTTGAAAAAGGGGTATGTGCAATTCCTACAACTTAGAAATAAGTGGACAACACCAAAGAGGAATCTCAGTGTAAATGACATAGTTATCATCAAAGATCAGAATTTAGCAAGGAACCAGTGGAAACTGGGAAGAGTAACAGAAGTATCTCCTGATCATGATGGCCTAGTAAGAAAGGTTAAGGTCCTGGTTTCAGACTGTAATCTCGACAACCAGGGAAGACACATAAAGGCAAACAGGACCATCATAGAGAGGCCAATACATAGTCTAGTATTGCTGTTAGAAGGTAATGCATAATAATAGACCGGAGCATCCCCGCCAAGGAGCCAGTGTAACAAAACATATTATGTGCTAATCCTAGTCTTAAGGTACATACTAATGTTAATTTAAGGTAAATTGTTACACAATTTAGGGGAGCCATGTTACTGTATGTAAAGCGTATGTACCTCACGGCATTATTCCTCGGCATTTATAAGTGAAATGTTCAATAGTTTTCTATTTGCATGAAAACGTGTAATATGTGTAAGTATCAGTATTTAATGCTATATTAAGCACCGAAGCCGATGCTCACTTGTTAGTAGTGTGGGGTTAACCTGCTAGTGGCCTGCGGGCATCACTCACGGCCAACTCGCGCTCAGACAAAGACGGGCAGGATGGTGACCGAGGTAAATACTTTAATTTTGTAGTAAAAACTGATTGTCATAGTGCTAAGTCAATTGCATGTATTGTTAATGAATATTGTAATATGTTGAAAGTGTTTAATATCAGTGTATAATGTTATTTTGTAAGAAATTGAGACCGAGAACTTGTTTGCAGTTCTTACGGTCATGCCTACCTCATCAATAAACGTCAGAGAGAGAAATGCCTTTCCTCGACCCTACGATGATGGGTGTGATCAGTAAAACAGATCACCTGAGAGCCAATTGATGCCCAGCCGGTGCGGCTACAGTTCTCCTAAATCTATTAACAGTGGTGTTCCTCAGGGTTCTGTCATGTCACCCACTCTCTTCCTATTATTCATCAATGATCTTCTAAACCAAACTTTTTGTTCTATCCACTCCTATGCTGATGATACCAACCTGCACTTTTCCACATCTTTTCGTTGACATCCAGTCCTTCAGGAAGTAAACATTTCACACAGGGAAGCCACAGAATGCCTGATTTCTGATCTCTTTAAAATTTATGATTGAGGCAGAGCAAACTTAATATTGTTCAATGCCTCAAAAACTCAATTTCTCCATCTATCTACTCAACACAACCCTCCAGACAACTACCCTCTCTTCTTCAATGACATTACTTGACTGTCCCCCTCTTCTACACTGAACATCCTCAGTCTGTCCTTTTCTTATAATCTAAAATGGAAACTTCACATCCCATCTCTAGCTACAACATCTTCTAAGAAGTTAGGTGTTTTGAGACATCTCTGCCAGTTCTTCTCATCCCCCCAGCTGCTAACTCTGTACAAGGGCCTTATCCGTCCATGTACTGAGTATGCTTCACATGTCTGGTGGAGTTCCACTCATACCACTCTTCTAGACAGGGTGTAATCAAAAGCTTTTCGTGTCATCAACTCCTCTCCTCTGACTGACTGTTTTCAGCCTTTTTCTCATTGCTGCATTGTTGCATCTCTTGTTATCTTCTACCACTATTTTCATGATAACTGTTTTCAGCCTTTTTCTCATTGCTGCATTGTTGCATCTCTTGTTATCTTCTACCACTATTTTCATGATAACTCTTCTTCTGATCTTGCTAACTGCATGCCTCCCCTCCTCCCACAGCCTTGCTGTACAAGACTTTCATCTTTCTCTCATTCCTATTCTGTCCACCTCTCTAATACAAGAGTTAACCAGTATTCTCAGTCATTCAGCCCTTTGTTTGGTAAACTCTGGAATTCCCTGCCTGCTTCTGTATACCTTCATATGACTTAAATTCCTTCAATAGGGTAGTTTCAAGACGCTTATCCTTCAATTTTCTACTACCACTTCGGTCCCTATTCGGGGAACGGCATATCAGTGGGCTTTTTTTTTTATGGGACTTTTTGCTGCCTTGGCCAATGTGCCTCATATATATATATATATATATATATATATATATATATATATATATATATATATATATATATATATATATATATATATATATATATATATATATATATATATATATATATATTTCCTACCTCATCCATTCAGTATATGAGGAAAAATGTACCCTGAAGGGTTTCACTAATTCTGAGACACAAAAAAGCTTCATAGGGCTCTATTACTAAGGTAAATGAGACACTCCAACAACAGTACACATGAAGGTCTAAGGTCATCACTGCTGCAGAGCTTTATTTCCCATTTGCTAAAAAAAAATACAAATACAGTAATTGTTACCATATTTGCCAGCATATTAAACGCACCTCTGCATAAGACGCACCCCTGTTTTACAAGGATGTTTTGTAGAAAAAATGTATTACATTTCATCATAAAGCTATTGAAAAAAAATTGTAGTGTGTGTGTGTGTGTGTGTGTGTGTGTGTGTGTGTGTGTGTGTGTGTGTGTGTGTGTGTGTGTGTGTGTGTGTGTGTGTGTGTGTGTGTGTGTGTGTGTGTGTGTGTGTGTGTTTTATGAAAGAGGGCCACATGCCAAAGGTAACAAAAAATTTAATAGAAAGGCCTAGTTATTACTAATTCCTATAGAGATGTCAGATGAAATAATAAAAAAAAAACAAAGAACAGTTGTCTTGAAACCTCCCTCTTGAAAGAATTCAAGTCATAGGAAGGAGGAAATACAGAAGCAGGCAGGGAGTTCCAGAGTTTACCAGAGAAAGGGATGAATAAGAATACTGGTTAACTCTTGCATTATAGAGGTGGATGAATAGGGGTGAGAGAAAGAAGAAAGTCTTGTGCAGCAAGGCCATGGGAGGAGAGGAGTCATGCAGTTAGCAATATCAGAGGAGCAGTTAGCATGAAAATACCAGCAGAAGATAGCAAGAGGGGTGATCAGAGAGGGGCTGAAGACAGTCAGTTAGAGGAGAGGAGTTGATAAGATGATAAGCTTTTGATTCTACCCTCTCTAAAATGGCAGTGTGAGTGGATCCCCTCCC
This sequence comes from Scylla paramamosain, assembly GCF_035594125.1. NCBI lineage: Eukaryota > Metazoa > Arthropoda > Malacostraca > Decapoda > Portunidae > Scylla > Scylla paramamosain. Next base: position 22,040,322 of record NC_087159.1, on the reverse strand, counting down.
CCCATACATGTGAAACAAACCCCATACTTGGACAGACAAGGCCCCTGTACAGACTTAGCAGCTGGGGTGGGAAAGAGGGGGTGAGAAAAACTGGCACAGACAACACAGAATGCTTAACTTCATTAAAGATACTTTAGGTGGAGATGAGATGTGAAGTTTTCAGTTTAGATTATAAGTAAAGGATTGATGGAGGAAGTTGAGGGAGATATTTGAGTGTCACTGAAGAGGGGATGGTTGTCTGGAAGGTTGTGTTGAGTTGATAGATGGAGGAATTGAGTTTTTGAGGCATTAGACATTACTAAATTTGATCTACCCCAATCAGAAATTTTAGAGAGATGAAAAGTCAGGGATTCTGTGGCTTTTCTGCATGAGCTGTTTACTTCCTGTAGGGCTGGACATTTATGAAAAGACATGGAAAAGTGCAAGGTGGTATCATCAGTGCAGGAGTAGATAGGAAAAGAAATTTAGAAGACCATTGATGAGCAATAGTTAGAGGGTGGATAACAGGGTAGAACCCTGAGGAACACCACTGTTAATAGACTTAGGGGAACAGTGACCATCTACCACAACAGCAATAGAACAATCAAGGGAAATGCAAGATGAAGTTACAAAGAGAAGGATAGAAGCCCTAAGAAAGTAGTTTGGAAGTCAAAGCTTTGTGCCAGACTCCAACAAAATGTTTTGGTATGTCTAAGGCAACAATGAAAGTTCCACCGAAATCCCTAAAAGTGTGTGTATTTTGTCTTCACATCTGGAATGATGCAGTACTGTGGCTGTACAGTACTACATACCATCACATCTAAAACAATGTCTCTCTCCTCACCTCTCTCTCTCTCTCTCTCTCTCTCTCTCTCTCTCCCTCATCTCTCTCTCTCTCTCTCTCTCTCTCTCTCTCCACTCCCTTCCTCTCCTCTCCCTTCCACTCTTCCCTTCCCATTTCCTCCCTCTCCCTTTCCTGACCTCCTCCCTCTTCCCTCCCTCCTTCCATCCATCTCACCCATCCACCACCCTCCCTCCTTCCATCTCTCTCTCTCTCTCTCTCTCTCTCTCTCTCTCTCTCTGTGTGTGTGTGTGTGTGTGTGTGTGTGTGTGTGAGAGAGAGAGAGACAGAGAGAGAGAGAGAGAGAGAGAGAGAGAGAGAGAGAGAGAGAGAGAGAGAGAGAGAGAGAGAGAGAGAGAGAGAGAGAGAGAGAGAGAGAGAGAGAGAGAGAGAGAGAGAGAGAGAGAGAGAGAAAGAAAACAATCATGAGGATTGCAAAGTTGAATGAGACTGACTGAGGATGAAAATGGATGGAAGGTGCATAAATGCAAAGGAAATGGAATGCAAAGGAATGGAGGAAAAATGAATACTTATTCCTCAATACTTCCTCTCTCCCTCTAATTCTTTACTCACTCCTCACCCTTGCTGCTTACAATTATTCTTTCTATTTTCTCCCCATCTTCCCATCCTCCATTTCCTTGCCCCATGTAATTTCCTTGCTTGTTTATGTCCCTTCTCTCCTTTTTCTTTTCCTCTCCCTTCCTCTTTTGTCTTGTCTCAAACTTCTCTCCCTATCACCTCCCTCCTTATCTGTCAGAGAGAGAGAGAGAGAGAGAGAGAGAGAGAGAGAGAGAGAGAGAGAGAGAGAGAGAGAGAGAGAGAGAGAGAGAGAGAGAGAGAGAGAGAGAGAGAGAGAGAGAGAGAGAGAGAGAGAGAGAGAGAGAGAGAGAGAGAGAGAGGATGGATGGAGGGAAGGAGGGAATGGGGTGGGAAGGAGTGAAGGGAGAGGTGGGAAGGGAATGGTGGGGATGGAGGGAAGGGAGAGGGAAGGAGGGAAGGGGAGGGAAGGAGGGAAGGGAGAGGAGGGCAGGGAATGGGGAGTAGGGAAGGGAAGGGAAGGGAAGGGGGGGGGAGAGAGAGAGAGAGAGAGAGAGAGAGAGAGAGAGAGAGAGAGAGAGAGAGAGAGAGAGAGAGAGAGAGAGAGAGAGAGAGAGAGAGAGAGAGAGAGAGAGAGAGAGAGAGAGAGAGAGAATTTTAGTATTAGTAATATTATTAGTAACAATATTTGGGCTTAGTATACATTTACTACTGCTTCAGCTCTTCACCAATAGGCCTAGGCTTACAGGCCTAGGCGTCTGCACTATGGCCGTTTTAGATGCACAGTAGTTATCAAATATTTTTTTTTTCAAGAAAAAGTGCATTTGATGAGCTGGCAAACACGGTATTTAAATTACTAGTGTCAGTGTATCACTTCTTTCTGTGGGGCTCTCCAAGGGATCTCCCGCCAAATATGTCACAAATAACACTCCTGCACTTTTATTCTATACATGTCCAACATTTCAGAGTCACTCAGGTCATCAAAAACATCCTTATGGGGCTGATAATTCTTGAGGTGGTGGGCTTGAGCTTGATGGTCGGACATCTTTGTTTAGTTAACTTAGTTTTTGCGTAACTCTTAAAGTTCAGCAGATTCCAGACCTGTCTTAAATTTAAGACCTAGACAAAGCACAACTTGGGAAGTTAAGCATAAACTCTAACCTCTATAGTTAAGAATCTTTGTTAATATGGCTCCAGTTTTCTTTGTAGTGAAGTATGGAAGTTTCCTCTCACAGCCTAGCTGAGTTGGGTTACAGAAGAACCTCACCACCTCAGTGACAGTGCATGTTATGTACACTTAGAGAAAGGGAGATTTGTGACGCTCTTGCCCATCAAGACCCACTTAGCATTCACTCACTTCCTACTTTTTGCTCTCTTTCACCACAGTAGTTAAGAGGAAGTCTTATCTTACCCAAAGGGATGAGATACTGGCAAAAGCATGCCAGATATCAGCTGAGAGCAGAGCACATGCATCTGTGTGGCATGCCCTCAATGGAAAAATGAAGTGTGCAATGTTCCATCTAAGAGATTCCAGATGCCAACAGAACAAGTCATTTATGAATCTAATGCTTGCAATTATGGCTCAAAATCATCTACAACTCAAAACACATTATAATACTTGGCACCTAAAAATTCCAGAATTACAAAGCTATATATGGTTGAAAAGCATGTGGGTATCCCTTTAAACTTTAGTCTCATATCTCAAAACTAACTTATTGCACTATTGAGAAATATTTCTCTGCCATTTATTGTCATATTGATGATTTTGGTGTCATAAAAAAGGGAATTAAAATAACTAAAAAGTTACATGACAGAATTTTGATTTTCTTGTTTTTCTAGCTTAAGAGAAATATCCAGCTGAAGAAAGTTTTTATATTTTTTTCTCAACGAAACCAAAAAATGAAAATTCTATTACAGAATTTTCTTGGAAAACCATCAAATCTTGTGATAAGTTTTCAAGAAAATCCAAGAAAAAATGCTGTCAAAATATGCACAAATCTAAACCTCAATTTTCTGTATTTTAATTGAAAAAACTATTGCTTCACATTTAATGAAATTTACACATATAACTTATCTAAAAGAACTTTATAGATCATAAAAATTTAGTCCAGTTTGGTTCATGAATGACGAAAATGGAAAATAACTTGGTTGTCCCCTCAAACACAATCTTCTCTTGTTATTCATGGCTATTATGTTTTCTTAAACACCTATGAATAAATACTCTTTTTAGTAACTTTAACCACAAGTAAGTTGCCTTTAATCACTACTTCCCATGTCAAATAAGGAATATCTATTCTTTATTTTCCTTTCTACTTTTCATATATAGAAATGATATACAGCCAGCCCTCAACATTCATTGGAAGTATTAGGTAACATCTGTGAATGTTGATAATGCATGAATAACTATTGTGCTTAAAAAAAAATTCTATATTGATGAGCCCCCTTGAAAAGATTCCTGATACCCATATGGCCTAGTTAAGTAAAGAAAAGCCCTATGTACATGTATTTAGAAATAATGAATTTGATATTCAATAAAAGAAAGTAAACCATATACATTATGGTGTGGCCTCTTGCTCTATCTTTCCTGTTCCTTGGTATCATCAGCACGAATGCCAATACTGTGTTGCCCTGATACACTTTACCCTTCTGCCTCCTTCCTTTATCATACCATCATATCATATAATATCATATCTTTATCATATCATAACTCCACCTCCTTCTTTACAGTCAGAATATTCTTTGAGCACTTAAGTGTGTCACTTTCAGGTGTCTTGGTAGGTCTCATTGTAGCTATGGTAAAAATATGATGATATTAACATGAACGTGATCACAGTGAGTGAGAATGAGGAAGAGACAGCTGGGCGGCAGTGAAAAATGTATATACACAATATACAAGCAGTAGCAAATGTACACAATTGGCCACCAGAAACATGCCAAATTGATAAAACTACTAGGCAGTGGAAGGAATGCGGGATGGTATGGTGAGTGGCATGCAAGTCTCTGAGATCATATTGTAGCCTGGTGATTTGAACTGATGGCAACCTGTGAAAAACTGAATTTGCATAAATTACCCTTCTGGTGCTAATCAGCAAATGACTGATCCATGAATGTTGAAGGTTGCCTGTATACACTATGTATACCTATTCACAAGAAAACAAAAAAAGAAAAAAATGCAGATATTATTCTTGTCATACTACATATACATAAGAGCCATGTATAATAAGCATTGACATAGCATGGCATTAACCTAGTGTAGTCTCTCTCTCCTCTCTCTCTCTCTCTCTCTCTCTCTCTCTCTCTCTCTCTCTCTCTCTCTCTCTCTCTCTCTCTCTCTCTCTCTCTCTCTCTCTCTCTCTCTCTCTCCCTCTCTCTCTCTCTCTCTCTCTCTCTCTCTCTCTCCCTCTCTCTCTCTCTCTCTCTCTCTCTCTCTCTCTCTCTCTCTCTCTCTCTCTCTCTCTTAGCTAGTTAAAACACTTCTCTACTGACAGTAAAGAAAGACAATATAGTGAGCTGGGATGTGGATGAGATGTGTACGCAATATGAATGGAAGGTGAATTCAAGAATTGGTACCATATTTGCTGGTGCAGTAGACACATTTTTCTTAAAAAAGAAAAAAAAAAATCTGATAATTACTGTGCATCTAAGGCACCCATAGGTCTATAGGTGTGGAGTTGAAGCAGTAGTAGATGTATACTAAGCACAAATATTGTTACTAATAATATTACTAAATAAAATTCTCTCTCTCTCTCTCTCTCTCTCTCTCTCTCTCTCTCTCTCTCTTTCTCTCTCTCTCTCTTTCTCTCTCTCTCTCTCTCTCTCACACACACACACACACATACAGAGAGAGAGAGAGAGAGAGAGAGAGAGAGAGAGAGAGAGAGAGAGAGAGAGAGAGAGAGAGAGAGAGAGAGAGAGAGAGAGAGAGAGAGAGAGAGAGAGAGAGAGAGAGAGAGAGAGAGAGAGAG
>NC_087159.1:21727500-21730000 GCF_035594125.1 Scylla paramamosain | reverse complement strand
TCTTTTCCCTCTGACTTCCTTCTCCAACCTTTCCCCATATTTATAGTAAGAAAGATGATGTGAGAGAGAGAGAGAGAGAGAGAGAGAGAGAGAGAGAGAGAGAGAGAGAGAGAGAGAGAGAGAGAGAGAGAGAGAGAGAGAGAGAGAGAGAGAGAGAGAGAGAGAGAGAGAGAGAGAGAGAGAGAGAGAGAGAGAGAAAATAATAGCAATAATAATAATAATAATAATAATAATAATAATAATAATAATAATAATAATAATAATAATAATAATATAATTATAATCATAATAATAATAATAATAATAATAATCATGCTCACACACACATAGATTTCAAAGCTGCCATACTGCAGTGGTGGAAAAGCACATAGAAAGCACCCGTTCTACCCAGCACGTCACATGAGTTGCTAGACATCTCCATAGCTTCATAAATCATGATTGAGATCTCTATCCTGGGAGAGAATCACTCATCTCCTCAGCAATTTAGTTGCCACATGTCTCCAGAACATCCGAGAGGAAAATGAGATGTCTGAATTAAAAACTCTAGGCACGAAAAATCATGCCTTTTAAAGATGATCAATGCTGTGAGTGAGCTGCCTTAATATAAAATGACCACTGTTTAGGGATTAAAAGACATAGCAAAAGTTGCCATTTATTACTAATTTATAGTTTATATAAATATTTACTTAATTTTTATACATTTGAAGGAGAGACACAGAGTGTAAGACAGTAACTCAATTTTTGAAATAAGGTAAATGTGATCACATTGAAAAGCCAGGATGTAAACAAACAGTTTTCAGCACTCAGGATTTATCCCAAGCAGCCTGCCTGTGGCTCTCTCGATGACCCCCACTGCCATCACTACTGTACAACTGCATTTTTCCAGTAGCTTTTCCCAGCAGCAAAATGTCTAGCTGTTATGATCATCTTCATTTTGGCAGTAAGTAGGTTGCTCCTTTCTGTGTCCTTCTGTAAGGCTTCCCTCACTAACTAGATTGGTGACAAAGAGAATACCTGCATGGTCTAAACAGTATCTTCTGATGAGTTCTGTGTCACTAAGTTCATTCAATACATCCTCTCTGGATAAATAATTTGTGAGCTGGAGATGTTGTGAAGCAGTGATTTTGGCTGTAGGAGCGTCTATTATAAGCCAATAAAACAAGGTCGCCTGGTGTCTGGGAATGGACTGATCCAATTTATGTTAATTCCTATGGGGAAAATTGTTTGTTTTTAAATATTTCTGATTTTGAACACCACTCTGGTTCTAGGCTCCTCATATATATATATATATATATATATATATATATATATATATATATATATATATATATATATATATATATATATTTATATATATATATATATATATATATATATATATGAGGCACTTAGAACCAGTGATGTAAACACTGAAAACTGAAAATAGAGAAAAACGGCATCAAAATGCAATGTCTCTTAAATAGATTGAGATAGAAAGTAATGACTGGTATCAAAATATTCAGTAATTAATGCCCTTTACAACTATTTAGTTGGAATTACATTATAAAGTTACAATTAAATTACATTATTAAAAGTACATAGGTGACTGCTTTTTCTCCAATATGATTTTGTTAAGGATATCACACAGGTACATTAAAACTGTATCTAGTGCCCACACATTTATTTATTCTATTTATTATTTATAACTTTATTCTATCAAGTTGTTTCATTTTCTATGTACTAATAGGGCAATCAAAAACATTTAAAAGTACTGTTTTTAGCAAACTTATCAATTTTATCAAGCAAAAATGTAAGCAACATACAAGTACTTCCTAAGATAAACACAAACGAAGTGAATGATACAAGCTTAAGAAATGAAACTTGAAGTAACTAAAACAAAAGAACTAATAAATATTGTGAAAATATAGTGGTATAAAGGATAATAAAATATAAAATAATAAAATCATCCAATACTTCCAAAGGCTTCCCCTATGTATTTTCATCTTTTAGTGATATTTTTCTTTCATTCTACTGGATTATGCACATTTTTTCTTCCTCTGGAGAGTCCTGGCTCTTCAGGGAGTACACTGTTGTCCACCACAATAATGAAAGGCCTATGTGCTATGTAGAAGCAAAATTAGGACAGCAGCCTGTTATTTAAGGGTAGCTAGCAGGCTAAAGTGAGGGAGAGTGTGAAGTGTGTAGATGTGGTGGTGGGGATGTGTCCTGGTATGATATGTGACTCACAGCATGAGCTGTCATTGGCTGGCTCTTCTTGTGCTGCTGTGATGAGGGAGTTACTTCTCTCTGACTCCAGAAACTGATAACTATCACTCAAGCGTAGCAAGAAGGTTCCGTGGATAATTTCACTTGGATGTATTTCTGACCCTATTGTGGAGTCCATTCTGATGTCCACACTCTCTCCTGTCACAACAGGAAGGTTGGGAAAGACAATGCAATAAAAATAATAGTTTTGGCCACAAGGTCACTTATGTCACTCTGACTCTGGGTGCCTTTATAT
>NC_087159.1:21640000-21725000 GCF_035594125.1 Scylla paramamosain | reverse complement strand
TTTTATGTATACAATTCATGCCTTATCCAATAATCTGATTTTTTTTTAATGCACACCTGATCAGTGCAACCATCACATTCCTTGATCTTATTCATATCACCCTATTACTTTTCCACTCTCCTTCTTTAAATCACTTAAGAATGCCTTGTTTCATTCCCTGAATCACTTCACATATCAAACTTTACTGCCTTAATCATGTATATAAATGAATAAATATCATTATAGTATTGCTACTGACATCACTAACTGATTCTATTATGATAGGATGTTATAGATTTCTAAAGTAAAATAACTTTATTAAATTGTTGAAGAAAGTATTAAAAAATTTCCTATGAAACAAGTTGTCATTCTTGACATGAATGTTAAAAAAAAAAAAAAAAAAAAAAAAAAAAAAAAAATATATATATATATATATATACATATATATATATATATATATATATATATATATATATATATATATATATATATATATATATATATATATATATATATATATATATATATATATATACACACTGGAAATTCAGTTCTCAAACTTAATTAGTTCCTGATTGATGAACGAACTCTGAAATGTTAAAAAACTGAAACTATTTTCCCCATAAGAATCAACGTAAAATGGATTAATCCGTTCCCAGACACCAGTCTACCCTGTCTTAGCGGCACTCTCATAGACAAGATGGCTGTAGATGACTGTACGTACAGGGTCCGAGCCAAAGCTCAATTAGTCCTGTCTCCATACCCGAATTTGTCCAATCTCTCTTTAAACATGTGCACACTCTTTGCCGCAACCACCTCTTCTTTTAAGTTATTCCATATTTCAACTGTTCAATGCGGAAAGCTGTATTTCTTAATATCTCCCAAACAATGACTCTTCTTTAATTTCTTCATATGTCCCTTTATATGTCTATTTCCTTCCTCCACTTTTACAACTAGGTCATCTCTGTCTATCTTCTCCATGCCATTTACTAATTTGAACATTGTTATCAGGTCTCCTCTTTCCCTTCTTTCTTGCAGTGTTGGTAATCCAATTTCTTCCAGTCTTTCCTTGTAACTTAGGTCTTCCAATTCAGGTATCATTTTCGTAGCTGTTCTTTGTATTCTTTCCAATTTCCTTATATCTTTCTTCTTGTGTGGAGACCATACCACTGCTGCGTATTCCAGTTTGGGGCATATCATGTGTGTTATGATTTTCTTCATCATTTCTTTGTCTAGGTAATTAAATGCCACCCTGATATTTGCTAGCAAATTATATGTAGAGCCAAATATTCCATTGATGTGTTTTTCTGGTGATAGCGTGTCTTGAATTATTACTCCCAAGTCTTTTTCTTCTTTGCTCTTTGGTATTGTGATTCCTCCCATCTTATACTCCTATGAAGGTCTTCTTTTACTTCTTCCCATCTCCATTACATGGCACTTCTTTATATTGAATTCTAATTTCCATCGTTTACTCCATTCATAAATTCTATCAATATCCCTCTGTAGTTCCTCACAATCCTCTTGGTTCTTTATTACTTTCATCAATTTTGCATCATCTGCAAACATGTTAATGTAGCTATTTAAACCCAGCGTCATATCATTTATATAGACCTGAAACATTATAGGTGCCAACACAGACCCTTGTGGTACTCCGCTTGTTACTTCGCACCAACTTGATTTATTATCTCTGATTACTGTACTCATTTCCCTACCTTGGAGATAATCCTTCATCCACTTAAGTATTTTTCCTTTTAGCCCTCCTCGATGTTCCAGTTTCCATATGAGACTTTTACGTGGAACTGTATCAAAAGCTTTTTTCAGATCTAAATAGACTGCATCAACCCAACCATCTCTCTCTTGTAGTTTATCTATTACTCTTGTATAAAAGCTCAGTAAGTTTGTTACGCAAGATCTCTCTTTCCTGAAACCGAATTGTTTTTCTGTTATTATATTTTCTTGTTCAAGATATTGCACCCATCTGTTTTTAATGACTATTTCACAGAGTTTACTTACAATACTTGTGAGTGAGACTGGTCTGTAATTCAGTGGTTCCATTTTATTGCCTCCTTTGTATAACGGTACTATATTTGCTCTCTTCCATTCCTTTGGTACTTTTCCCTCCTTCAAAGAACTGTTAATTATCCCCATATTGGTTCTTCCAATTCCTCTCTACATTCTTTCAATATCCATCCATTTACTTCGTCTGGTCCCATCGCCTTCCTAGTATCTAGCTCTTCCAGTAGTCTTTTAATTTCTTTTCTTTCCACTTGTATGTTTTCTATTCCTTTCTGTTGTTTCTCATCTCCCAGTGATGCAAAGACAGTTTCTCTTGTAAATACAGACTTAAAGCTTTTATTCAGTATCTCAGCCATCTCTTGTGTCGTTTCATAAATTTCTCCATTTTTCTTCAGCTTTGTAATGGTATCTTTATGCTTTATTTTTCCATTTACATATCTATAGAAAAGTTTGGGTTCTTCTTTACACTTTCCAACTACATCTCTTTCAAAATTTCTTTCTTCTTCTCTTCTTATTTTAACATAATCATTTCTAGCTGTCCTGTATTCTTCTCTATTTATCTCATTCCATTGTTTCCTCATTTTTTTCCATGCCCTCTCCTTCTTTTTTGCCTCTGCACACTTTGCATTAAACCACACTTTCTTATTTTCTTTTACCTTATATCTTGGCACATATCTTTCAACACCTTCTCTAAACTTGCTTAAAAACACTTCATATTTTTTCTGCACCTCCATACCTCTTAATAAATTATTCCAATCAAGCTCTCCATAGAATTTCTTTAACCCTGTAAAGTCTGCCTTAGCATAATTTTTTCTCTCATTTTTATATTCCTCATTGAATTTTGGCACTTCTTCTTTGATCTCTATCTCCATCTTCACATGATCACTTTTTCCCACTGGACACAAATATTCTATACTTGGTTCATTTTCTGGCTTTTTTGTAAAAACCAAGTCTAGTAGTGATGGTTCATCTTCCCCTCTGTACCTAGTATTTTCTTTCACCAATTGATCCATCGTGTTTACCATCATAGTCTGTAAAAATTCTTCACGCCATGTACTGGCAATCTCTGTCACCTCCATCTCCCCCCCGTTTATCTCTTTGCTATTAAAATCTCCTACTAGTAACACCTTGTTTCTTATCTTTAGCATGTCATCTATACTTTTTATGAACTCGCTTTGCATGTGCTTATAATCATCAGTCCCCCAAGTGTTGGTCTTTGGAGGCATGTATGCAACAATAATTTTTCTGCTTTCTTGTCCTTGGATCTTGATCTCCACACTCAATGTTTCTGACCTCCCTTCACCATATTCCACTGTTTCTATCAAGATGTTTTTTCTTACTAGAATCATCACTCCTCCTCCTCCCTTATTCTTTCTGTCTCTTCTCCATGTGTTATATCCTTCTTCAAATTCAACATTAATCTCCCTTGTTAGTTTTGTTTCCGTAATGCATGCCACTTCTGGTTTCTTTTCATGTAAATAATCTCTTAGTTCCCTTAGGCTGGACACTAATCCATCTATGTTTGTGTACATAACTTTAATTTTATTTATTGTGGACCCATTTCTTTTGTGTTCTCTCTTTGTTGTCTTACTTCTTGCCCCGCATCCTTTAACCACCATTTCCTCATTTTCATGTCTGTGTGTGTGTGTGTGTGTGTGTGGGGGATTCCATAAATGTACATATGTTTACCTCCTTTTATGTAAATGGCAAGTCCACAAAAGCATGTCTGTCTGTCTGTATGTCCTACCATTGACCATGTGGTGTGCATCATAGTATATTAAAATGGGGAAATAATTATTTTCTCTTCTTCACAGTACATGTGATTTTAACCACAAGAAGAATCTTTCAACCCTTAGCCACTTCCTTAGCAACCTTTACTTTATATCAGCTTACTACTTCCTCACAGAAGAGTACTTAACCTTTACCTGGCTGTAGTGATCATGTCCTTATCCCTAACTGTATGACATTCTTTTGCCTTAATAACTATTATATAGTGAAACCTGTCAGTTCACAACTCCACAATGTCCCTTTTTGGACATGATTCTAGAACTTTAATTGGGGCGTTCACTATGGGCTGAGTTCCTGGTGATTGCTGGCTCTTTTAATGTAGGGGCTGGTCAACACCCCCACAGTTCAATGGTGAAGCACATTTTAAAACTGGCTCTTATGATCCATCTTGATGCAGTGTACTTAAATGTTACAAAACATTGATCCCAAGTGTTTATGCTAACATTATCCATGGGATCTGGTGATGCACATTCTACAGAACTGTTATCATAAGTTAAATACTTGCAAGAAGTCTCTCAGTGTTTTCTATTCTCCAGCTACATATTTAGTTTGAAACATTTTCCACTGGTTTCTACAGGGATTAATGTTTTATCTGGAAAATCCCCAAAAGAGCTGAGCAAGTATTATTTGTGCTGACAGGATACAGTGACAGCCAAAACTGTGCAGAGATGAAATGACTGGCCAATATCAGACATGCTGACTTCTCCATAACAGCCAACAAACCTGAGGCGAGTGATATGAGTTTGTAGTGGTGTTGTAACACCCCAATCTATACATATGCTGTGGTTGATTGTATGAACATATCAGGAAAGAAGAACCAAGGTGTGAAAGGATGGGTTGTATTTCCAATCAAGAAAGTGGCAACTCAAGGAAGACATTGGGAGACAGGATGTAAACAGACAAGAGGCAACTTTGGGAAGACATTGGGAGATATGCTGTGAACAAAAATATTCACCAGTGTCCCGCTAAGATTCAGTATCAAAATAGGGTTGTTTCCTTCATGTGTGTCAGGATTTATATATGGGTATGTTAAATGTATAACTTAAATGAATGAAGTAAGGTCATATAGAGAGGAAAAAAATAGTATTGGTCCCAAGGTGATGACACATACCAAACCCGAAATAATGTGTATAGTACAGAGGGTGTTCAAGTTATGAGTGAGATAAGCTCCAGAAAGCTGTGAGAGAGAGAGAGAGAGAGAGAGAGAGAGAGAGAGAGAGAGAGAGAGAGAGAGAGAGAGAGAGAGAGAGAGAGAGAGAGAGAGAGAGAGAGAGAGAGAGAGAGAGAGAGAGAGATACACCTTGCCTTATGGGTGATGTGATACTACTGAGTTTTGTAAGCAGTAGAAACACCAAGGCAACTCCATCATCCACTAAAGGGCTCCTCTGAATCAGGAACATGTACCAGATAAGCCAGCTATTAATAAATCCCATGACCTCTGAGTTATGAATGAGAAAGCCAAAGTATGAAGGGAAATGATATAGGTTTTCAACCAAAGCTACCCATTAACAGGGGCAAAAACTGAGCGTCAGTTTCACCAAGCATGGGAATACATAGGAAAAATACTCATGTATCACTAAATAAGTGAACAAGAACATAAAAGAAATATTAGTTTTTATTTTTCACCCCACTAACATCCCATCCCCACAGAAACTAATGATTTGTGATGAAAACAAAAAGCAGAGTATTAAAAAAACAGACCAAAATCTACCAGAAATAGATAGTTTCACACACAGTAGTAACATTCACTGACAATGTTCCCAATGAGAGGCCTGGCTGCCACTCACCCATGGCTGCTAGCCAGCTTTCATGCCCAATCACCTAACCCATCCTCATGAAACTAACATAATGTAGCCAAACTAACCTAATCTAACCAAACTAGTCTAACCTAACCTAACCAAACTAACCCAACTTAACTAAACTTTAAAAATTGCTCAGCATTATAAATAATCTGCAGTGGGTATGTATGGGGTTTAGATTATTCAGAATGAGAAGCTCTATCAGATAAAGGTACAAAATTTTAGCCATGCTGAGACTGTTGAAAGAGATAATAATACTGGGACTTGTGAGGTCGTGAATGCTGGTCAGTAAACAAACCAAAACTCTAGGGCTGCAAGCGCAATCTCCCAAACACAGCATTTCAAACGCCAAAATCTATGAATCAGGAGGATGTATAAATATTTATTTCGCATAGTAACACTCAGGTACATTTTAATATTTCCAACATAACTTTCTGCTGCATAGGAGTAGTAAATATCATTGGGGTTTGCTGTTAGGGAGGGGTAGTTCACACCAACATTTCCAATATGATTTCTTGGGGTTTGATTGATCTAACCTGAAGCACAAAGCTGGAAGTGTTTAAAAAATCCAAAATGGCTACATTAATATTAGTAAATACAAACACCATGTTTAAAAAAAAATTGGACCTAGAACTCCCTGCTTGCTTCTGTATTTTTCTCCTTCCTATGACTTGAACTCCTTCAAGAAGGATGTTTCAAGATACCTATCCTCTGATTTTTTAAAATTTGTTTTGGCTTTGCTTTGAGGATTGGCATTCTGGTGAGCCTTTTTTTTTTTTTTTGCTAACTTTTATTGTCCTTGCAGTACCCCTTTTAAGTATAAAAAAAAAAAAAAAAAAAAAAAAAAATTGTCCTGGCAGTGTCAAATGCAGGTATATTATTTTTAAGGTTAGACTCTTCACAGGTTAGGGAATCTTGAAATGAGAGAGGAATTATGTTAAGGTGTGCAACATCTGAAGAACTTTGTCTTGAGAGTCCTATAGTGTTGAAGTGTCTGGGTTATTACAAGATGTGAGTGATATGGCACTGTTACTAATAGTTTACCATTCACAATCCAATGAGCCGAAAGTGGCTGCAGTGGAATTTAATACTGAGTTGCAAGGTACTGCTAAGATGAGGTGCCTTCACTTGGTAGGTGATAAATCTGGATCAGGTGTAGCCAACTGTGTGAGCTCTAGTGTTATTGTAGGCAGTGGTGGTGGTGGTGATGGTTATGTGTTTGATGTCTAACAAGGTATGCATGAAACAAGTAGCCCCATAGCACTCCCACTGAACTCTGTAAAAGTAAGTAATGCTATATTTGAAGGCTAAACAAGCAACATATGAGATATGCTTAGTTGGGGATGAAGTGACACCACTGCCTGGAAGGGATATTCCACACCAGTTCCACTCTAATTATCTTCATATTTGCAAAACACTATAGTTAAGTGGCCTATGTGTACAGGCACTCCCTAAGTTACAAGCAAGTTAGTTGGCGCCAGCTTATTTGGTGACGGAAAAAACTGTTGCATCATCATTTGAAGTTAGAACTCAAAAACAAGCTTGAAACTGTAGATTAAAAGTAGAACTTTAAGAAGTTTTAAAACTAGCTATATTGAAAAAAAAAAACACTAAATCTTTTAATCACTAAAAACTCTTATACACTTTAATTTAGTTCATTTGATAATTATGAGCAAGGCTCTTTAAGTACTTGAAAGTATCCATGTTTTCAAATATAAGAACAGTGTCATGTATTCATCTATCTGCATCTCTACTTCTTTAGTTTTTGTGATGGCTCATGGTTGGCTAGTAACCTTTCATAATATGCATCTCTACCTTTCTGTACTTTACACGAGCCATCAATTAATTTCCATATAGTGGGATGTTGCAGGCGAAGTTTGTATTTCAATCAACAGTGGGCTGCCTCCATATTACTGTTTGAGGCCCTGTTTAATATTCCCTGTTTAATGTTCTCTGATCAAAGTTCCAAATCTCAGGGCAAAATAATGGCATTCTTTTGGCAGTTTGGTTGCTAGAGCATCCAGATATTCATCAATCATGTTCAAAGGTACAAAGGCAATGGCAATAATCATTTTAACTATTAACACAAAATATGGATCAGTATTATCCAAACTAGTGAACCCTAAACTAGCTAGATGTTTTTGCATATTGAGCTAAATGGAAAAAAACTCTCTTTTATTTGAATATCAGGGAATGTCTTTCATAGCACTGTATGTAGCTTGTTCAAAATCACAGACAATTGCACTGGGTTTCAAGCTGGGTTCCATTTCTTTCAATAACTCAAGCATTCTCAAGTATGTGGTTTGTTGCTTGTTTGGCAAAAGAGCATAAATTTTAGGATAAACTCTTCCATGTTTTTTATCATAGTTACATTAATCTAAGAAAAGACGCTGGGAGCAATACTGAATGTGCCATCTGCAAACCACATATCAGATGTCACTAAGTGCTGTAACCAGCTTTGTCTTCCGTAGATTAATATCCAGTCATGACCCAGTTCCCTATCACTCAGTAAAAAATTTTCTTCCACTCCTGGTTGAGGGACATATATCTTGTAGCATTCTGACACAAACAATTGTTGTAAATCAGCTGGATTGATGGGGCTGTTCATAACTGAATTACACTTTCTGCATATTATTTTCCTTAAAGCTGACATATTAGGAATGGCTGGTAGACTAGCTTGGGATATGTCATTAACAACTACAGTTGGTGACTCAAGGGTTTCCTGTGCTCTTTTTTTTTTTTTTTTTTTTTTCAAAAGTGCAACTTCTAGTAGTGCAGCAGAGGCATCATGTGAATGGCTGTTCAGCTCCCACACCACATTTCCAGCTTTAGTATGGAGCACTGCCTTGCACTGATTTTTTGCTCTCAATGCCAAAATTTCAACTCGCTGTCAGCTTTGCTTGTTTTGTTAAAGACATAAAGGAATCTGTTGTGAGCAAATTTTTCTTTACTTCCTCAGCCATCATGTGGTTAAAACAATGATTTTATGTCAGCAAATCACTTGTCTGCTGAAGTTTGCTACCCTATGGGATAACGCAGCGCTGCCCCACGTCAGCTGCTATGTGGCTCCCGCACTGGTCAGACGCTCCTATCTCACCCTTTTTGCCCAGGTCTTCGCTTTTGCTTTGCTCTGCCAGGCTGTCACCTGTCATGCAGGCAGTAGAGCCCTGCACCTGCTTTCCCCCTTAATAGGAGTTGGTTATTGCCCTTGAATAAATCCAGGTTAAGGATTTTGTTTATGACGGTGTTTGTTTTTGACTGCCATGTCTTCCCTGGATAGTGACTCCAATGGAGCCAAGACATCAGATTATAAGGGCAAGTCCTCTAACAGAGGACAGACGAGTACTATGAGTTCATGCCAGGGTGAGGACAAGTCCAGGCACAAGCACTCTACTACTTGTCACAGGAGTTCGAGGAGAGACTGTACACTGTCTGAAGATCACCCGTCCTCGAGCAGAAGGCGAGACTGTACATCATCTGCTCAGTCAGCTGACAAATGTCTTCCTCTCCTTCCCCATTCCGGGAGGAGGTGTACGCGGCTCCTTGGGCTGTGCTTATGGATGCCCTCACCGAATTAAGGGGCGACATGGAGAAATTGAAAGCCGAGAGACGGCAAGGCACACAGGACTCCTTGACTGCCAGAGGCAGTGTTCCTATTGGCAGCAGTGACCCCAACGTTGGCTTGACTGGCCCCCTGCTTTGTTCTGAGGGTTTGTGGGCTGGAGTGGCTGCCTCAACTGCTGGATTCTCTGGGTTTAGACCAGATGGTGATGAGGACAGTGAAGAAGGAGAACTCCCTGACTCGTCTATACGCAGTGTGTTGTTGCAAGGCGCTAAGACCTATGGGCCCTTGAAATGTGTTTTGGCAGAGGTTCAAACACATATCGTGGATATGGTGAATCATGTTTGCTAATGGGATGTGTGAGAAGGACTATCGATAAGTTCTGGAGGCCAACATCACCAAGAGGCCAGGCAACTGTCCTGCACTGTACCCTGTTGAGTGTAACTCACAGATTTTAGAGGTGCTGAAATTAGATGCTCAACGGACTGATTTCCAGACGAAGGAGGTTGGTAAAGATTTACTCAAGGCAGACACTATTATTGTCAAGTCGCTCACTGTGCTGGACAATTTCGCACAGGAGGAAGGAAACTCAATGGTGGCTCAGGAAGTTAGTCTCCTCAATGGGGCTTTGGCCTTGCTCGGAAATGCCAATCATTGCAACAACCTGGCAAGATGCTTTGTCATCAAGCGTGAAATCAACTATAAGTACGCTCACTTATGCTCTGACAAGATTCCAATGACAAGGTTTTTGTTTGGAGATGACATCTCACAGTCAGCCAAACAAATTGAGGAAACAGAAAGACTGAAGAGTAAATTCTCTATCAGGAAATCCTTCCCCACTTGGAAATTCGGCTTCAGCAAACCTGCGGGGGGAAAACCATGAGTGTTCTAGGGTAGAGCCTCTCCCAGAGGATTCCCAACTAGGTTCCATCCTTACAGTCAACGTCGGGTCGGCTCCAAGGGAGAACCATGATTCACCAACCCACAGCAGGACTCTGAGCCAAAAAACTCCTGAGGATGGGATCACAGCAATCCCTGACAATAATACAGGCAAGTCCTAATTTTGTTGCAGGCAGACTCAGCAATTTTTTGCATGAATGGTGTAAGATCACTCTTGACCCTCATATTCTTGACATTGTTGCGCACTGCCACCTTGACCTTGATGTGACTAACATTACACCTTTAGTTTTTGAGCAGGAAGAGTATATGTTTAAGGAGGAAGATAAAATTCTCATTGATCAGGAAATTACAAAATTGTTAGCTCACAAGGTAATTGCTCTTACTCATAAGCAGGATGGCCAGATAGTCTCTCTGGTATTTTTAAGGAAGAAAAAGAATGGGGAGTTTAAGATGATAATCAACCTGAAAAGTTAAATAAACATATTGCTTATAAGCATTTCAAAATAGAAAATTTTGAGCAAGCAGTGAGGGTTGTAAACAGGGGGATTTCATGGCTTCAGTGGACCTTCGCCACGCTTACTATTCAATTAAGATAGCTGAGGAACAACAGAAGTATCTCTGTTTTAAGTGGCGTGGGAAGATTTTTCATTTCACCTGTATGGCCAATGGCATTTCAGATGACCCATGACTTTTCACCAAACTAATGAAACCGGTCTTTGCTACTCTACGAGACTTGGGCTACACCATTACCAGCTATATTGATGACACTATCATTTGCAACAGTTCTCTGTCTGGTTGTTACGATTGTATTAAAGATACTTTGCATTTGTTAAGGAAACTCGGTTTCTGTATCAATGTTGAAAAATCTATTCTGGTTCCCACTAATCGTATAGAGTATTTGGGAAATGTTATTGACTCACAGAATATGACTGTCACCCTACCAGAATGTAGGACTGAGAAAATTTTGCACAGTTGTACTCTGCTGTTGCAGAAAAAGAGAGTGAAAATCAGGGAAGTGGCCAGAGTTTTTTGGTCTGCTGGTTGCTGCAATCCTTGCTGTGGAAATGGGCAAGTTGTTTTTACAGAAAGCTGGAAATTGCCAAAATTGCTGCTTTACAAAATAACAATGGTAGCTTTGACAAATAGATGCCAATTACGGATGACATGAAAATGAACCTCAGGTGGTGGGTCAATCAAGTTACTGTGCAAGACAGGAAAATTTTCCACAAGTCACCTCTGACACTGAGTTGTACACTGATGCTTTAGTCTTAGGCTAGGGTGGTTGCCTCAACTCTCAAATTACAGGTGGCAAATGATTCAGGGATGAACTTCAACTTCATATCAATGCACGGGAGCTCAAAGCCATTTTTCTTACCTTGAAATCTTTTGTATATGAGGTCAAAGGGAAGCATGTCAAAGTGTTCTGTGATAACACCACCGCCATTACTTATGTTAATGAAATGGGGGGCATGAAATCTTTGACTTGCAATGATTTTTGCACTGAGATCTGGAAATGGTGTTTAGCCAGAAATGCTTGGATTACCTGCTCTCACATACCTGGCAAAGACAACATCATAGCAGACAAAGTGTCTCGCAGATTTAATGACAGACATGAATGGAGACTAAATGAAAAAATTTTCAGGGACATCTGCAAAATTTTTGGAACTTCAAGCATTGATTTACTTGCTTCTCAATTAAACAAACAGGTTGACCGGTATTGTTCTTGGAAATCCAATCCAGAGGCCGAATTTTTCGATGCATTTTCTATTAATTGGGCTCAATTCGAGTTAATTTATATCTTTCCCCCATTTGCCTTGATCTCCAGATGTCTGCAGAAGCTATGAGAGGAACAGGCAAAAGGATGGCTGGTGGTTCTGCTGTGGCTGTCCCAACCATGGATGGGGGAAGTACTCCAAATCCTTGTCAAGGAACCCCGGCTCATCATGAAGATGAAGAATGTGCTCATTCTACCACTCGCAACAGAGGACCACCCCATCATGAGACATACCAAGTTAATGGCTTGTCTTTTGTCTGGGAAAAGCTGCGAAAACAAGGCATTTCAGCAGTGGGTACAGACATCATCATGGCCTCTTGGAAGCCTGGGACCGAAAAGCAGTACCGTACACATGTCAACAGATGGACACAGTTTCATCATAGGTGGGACATCAATCCCCTTAATCCCTCTGTAAGCCATATAATTCATTTTTTATCTGAAACCTTTCACAGAGGAGTGGGATATGACTGTGTCAACACTGCCAGGGGGGCTCTTTCTTCGCTTGGATTAGTGGTGGATGGCTGCAGGGCAGGCAACCACCCCCTGGTCAACAGACTGCTTAGAGGTGTATTCAACCTGAGGTCGTCAACACCCAGGTATACTGATACCTGGGACGTCACGCCCGTCTTGTGTCAACTGAGGACCATGGCCCCTGTTACCAATCTCACTCTGAAGGCGCTGACTTTGAAATTAGTAATGCTGATGGCCCTCACACAAGTGGCCCGGGTTCAAACTTTACACTTTCTAGTGTTGAAGAACATCAGCATAGGGGAGGATTCCACTACCATATGGTTAGGTGGCAACGTTAAACAATGCCGACCAAAATGTAACACTCAGGTTGTGAAATTTTGTGCTTTTACCAAAGATACAAGATTATATGTATGTGAAACTCTCAAAATGTACATTGAAAAGACAGAATGGTTAATTGGGCAAGAAGATGGACAACTTTTCATCAGCTTCGTTAAACCACACAAACCAGTATCAAGGGACACTATCGCAAGATGGGTTAGAACGATGCTGGTTTTGTCGGGGGTGAACACTGTGAAGTACACAGCAGACAGTGTGCGACCAGCAGCAGCCTCAAAAGCGAAGGCCATGGCAGTATCAGTGGCTCACATTATGACAAAAGCTGGTTGGTCACAGGAGACCACATTTGCCAGACATTATGACAAGGTAATTGCTTGTGATATGGATGATTTTCAAGAGGCAGTGTTAGGTTAAGTTTGGGTGCAGGTTGTTACTTCTTTGTTGGGAATGGTTGTACAATGAAAGTTCTTTTGTTTCCAGAGTTTTTTCCTACCTCTATTAGATTAGCAGTTATCATGACAACTTTGACTGTATTGAACTAATGAATGCTTATCAAGGTATGACACCCACATGGCTTTAGAACCTCATGGAGTAGTGAGCTTCAGCAGACAAGTGATTTGCTGACATAAAATTGACAGGGTACATGAGACTTACTAGAGGTCAGCTGAAGTGTACTTGAGATTTTACGAAGCAAGTCACACCTGCTTGAAGCTAGCTTTCACATGCCCTCCTCTCCCACCCTTTGTTTCATTGTATAATTCCTCTGAAGTGTGGAAATAAGGATTGGTGGGGGTCTCATTTTCATGTAGGTTGTCGTATGCTTCAAAGTCTGACGTGTGGGGCAGCGTGGCATTATCTCATATGAAAGCTAGCTTCAAGCAGACGTGATTTGCTTCGTAAAATCTTAAGTACACTTCAGCTGACCTCCGGTAAGTCTTGTGTACTCTGTCAATTTTAGTTAAAAATATATAAAAAGATAATGATAGAATGAAACACTTGTGACAGCAGATCTGCACCAACAACCAACTCAACTGAGACTAAGGACTACTGTATATTTCAGCAAATAAGATGACCCCAAAATTTGTTTGAATTTAATGGTTTAACTGATATCAGTGGTGTAAGATGACACCCAAGCTACCAAACCATCTATGGTGAAGTTTGGATCAGTGAGCACCAGACAATTGAAACAGTGATATACCAGTACAATGAATGTTCTACTAGTAATAAGGTATCATCATCTTCACATGCAAAATTAAACTTAAAATAAAATTCCCATAATTTGGTAACTTTTCAGCTCTTTAGTCTTAGCCATGCCTTTTCTATGGCCACAAACAGGGGTGAAGCAAAAGGAAAAATCCTGCGGGTGACCGAGGACACACACAAAACACTTCCACTCACTGGCTACCCACTGGCTGTGAATGACTTTCTGAGCAATACATTATGAAGTTAAGAGACTCCCCTACTCGTAACTTGCACGCCATACATTGAGACCTATTTTGAACAGTATTACAGGGCTATAACCGTTTTTGGCCAAAATGTTTGGTGCTGGCCTTATCAAGCCAAATATTTTGGTCTTGACTAGTTTTCCTGTTTCTAAATATGTGTATTCATCTCTCATTTTACAACTGATATAGTGTAATTTTGATCTGCTAGAGGTGTTGAAAATAAAGAAATGTTATCAGAGCCAAAATGTTTGTCGCCAAATAGGTTAACATTAAATCAGCTGCCACCAAAACAAGCACAATACAACAGCTGTGCCCAAACTACTGCACCAAAACATACCAAACCCCCAGATGGCTATGCAAGTTTCATGCTTGCTTTCTTCTAAAGCCATAGTGCTAAACTTGAGCATCACAAAACTTGGGGTATTGAAAACACAGAATACCCCTCATCTACTATGCTGGCTACATAGCCTAGCATTGTGTATGTGTTTTTGCCTTCATATTTGGCATGCCACAGCAGTCCAACCACTACACAAGTGTGTATTTTTACCTCACAATTGATGTCAAACAGTAGTGCAGGTGCCACATGAGTGTGTGATTTGTCCTCACATTTGGCATAAAGCAGCAGAACAATGCCATCACATCTAAAACAGTGTGAGTGTGTGTGTGTGTGTGTTTTGTCCTCACATTTGATGTGATGCAGCTGTGTGTTGGTGCTGTGGAAAGTGTAAACAACATGGTCTTTAGATCTTGATACTACAGGTGACTAGGGATTTCTCTTGACCCTGGCCTCTTGTTTGTATCTACACTCTTTCATTACAATTATACCAAATGAATACATGAATACATACCGTAATATAAGATGATACTTTATAGTGTGTGCTAAGAGCTTATTGCTGAAGAGATCAGGGGCCATATTCTTCATAAAGTTATGGCATGTGTCATAGCTTCGGCAGATGCTTATCATAATTTAGTGTTTTTTGTTTTATGTCATAAGTTATGACTTGAGCAAAACTGTGCTACTGTTTGGTATGTGTAGCGCTTACTTGATTTCAAATACTAAAAGATGAGGTAAAAGCTGCTGTTTACTACTAATTTATAGCTTTTATAAATATATCCTTCATTTTTTATTTACAGATATACCTTATCCTATGTCGTTAATTGGTTTCAGAGGTTACGACTTAGATTGAAAAATGATTTAAGATGAAATAAACACACTGTAAACCTCAAATAAACACTCCCCATATTTATGATATGTACGCACAGTATTCTGAATAAAATAATTAAAAATAATAAAGTGAAAACCAATTTTAAATTAACCTGATAGATCCCATTGATGTTGTTTGTCAGGGCTGGTGTAGGTGCAGGAAGATATAGCTTTACGCTTAGCACTATCAGTTGTACTGTAGCTTTTCTTTGAAGCCATGGGCAAAAATGTATTTTAAATCACAACTGAAATGCAGTTGAAAGAACATCAGCAGCAAGCACAAATGTGAACAAAAGTCTGAATTCAAAATCCATGTCAGTGTGGAAAATGACACAGAAATGCCACCTGTTGCCAGGAATTTGAAATATGAACAACTGCTGTGCATACTTTATTAAGCTAATTTTGCTGTTTTTATATGATTTTATGATATATGAAATATATATAGATAATACTATTTTTACATTTATTTAAATATAATTTTATATGTATTTATTGTTATTTTAACGTTTTGACATTTTTAACATTTTTCAATAGCCGACAGAAACTTGAGTAAAACGACCTAAGGCAAGTTTTATTTTTCCATGTAATATTTAAGAAAAACCAACACATCTTCGAAAATCACTTAACTCAAAATGACTTAAGCAGAGGTATTACAGTATTGAGAGAGTAGACACAGTTAGTAAGATAGTAATTCAGTCTTTGAAATATAGTAAATGTGATCCCATAGGAGTGCTTCAATATAAAGAAACAATTTCCAAATGGTTTGGTAGCAATGACGGCTACCTATTGCACAAATTTATTTTCCCAGTAGCTTTTCCCAGGAGCAAGTTATCCAAGTGTTATGATCATCTTCATTTCAGGTGTAAGTGGATTTCTCCTTTCTGTGTCACTCTGTAAGGCTTCCCTCACTGCAGATTGGAGAAAGAGAATACCTACACAGTTTAAACAATATCTTCTGATGAATTCTGTGTTATTAAGTTAATTCAATATGTCCTATCTGAAATCATTCCTGAGCTGGAGATGTTATGGGGCACCCATCTTGGCAGTGGGAGTATCTGTCATAAGCTGCTAAGACAGAGTGGACAGCTGCTAAGACAGAGTGGACCTAGCCTTAGCATCCTGCACATTTTTATGACAGATGTGCACAGTTTATGATGAAAATGTGCCATTTTGTCCTAGCCATGACATGTTTCATAGCTAATCCTCACTAGGACTGCTTTGTGAATATGGGCCCAGTACTTTAGCTGCCCCACAATTTCTTTGAGTTGCTGTGTCACCTTAAATGTTTCATCTGTCCAAAGGCATTGCTCCATTGTCTTTTTATCTCATAATGTACAATGTAATAATAATGTACAATGTATAATATACATAATAATGTAAAATTGTACATAATGTACAATGTATAATGTAAAGTTACAAACATCATGAGATACACAATTTCAACAGAAAACCACTCATATCTCAAAACCAAAGTTATTGGCTTCATAGCTTTCATTTTTCAAGTGGCTGCATAAATATACCTTTGGATAAAGGAAAGGCTAAATTTTTTGCACTATAAGACATTTCTATAAAAATATGCAACCATGCAACCATATCCCAATATTTTTTTTCTTAAGAAAACACAAAAATCTAACATATTTTTTATCTTTTCTTTTTGTATATGGAAAGCGAGTTAAAATCTGCCTTGGAGAAAAAAGCTACCCATTTTCACTGTATCCAGACAAGTTTTCACACAAATACATTAAGTTGTAAAAAAAATGTTAAATTTTGAGTTTCATTATGAAATACTTTTTCTTCCAAACTATTGATCATACCTCAATGAAACCTGGGGATTTTATCTTTCTGATACACATACACATGCATACCAAACTTAATAAAGTAACTCATGATGCTTCCCCTTTAGCTGGTTAGCTGGACAATTTCATGGGATTTTATCCCTAATCTGTGACAATCAAGAACTCTCACAATATCATCATGGCTAATATGAGGCTCTAACATATTGTACAATAAAATGTGGCAAAATTCAACATGCAAGAAATCACAACAATATAATCCCCTCAAGCAAGAGCTAATCAAGCAGTGAGTTATTGTTTCTCTATATGCATGAATCAAAGAGAGTGCAAGGTGGGCTACTGAATAATTAATTTCTCCTTGTCAATTTTTTTTTTTCTGCAATAAATGCCTTACACCAAATCCTGCCATATGGACTGTCATAGGGCTAAGTGTGACACTTCACCTGATGGCTACTGTATATACAGATGCTCCCCAACTTACAAACATCTGAGTTATAAACTTCAGGAGACATGAATTTTAAGAGGTCAGGATTAGGAGAAATCTCAAGTCACCTGTAGCATTAAAATCATGATTAAGAGGCACCATGTCATTTACATTTCCCGCTGCACCACTGCATCATGCTGAGTGTGAAGACAATACACATGCTCACACAGTTCTGAATGTGATGGAGTTGCACCACTGCATCACACCGAATGTGAGGACAAAATACACACTGACATGGTTCCAAATGTGATGGTGCCGCACTGCTGTGCCACACTGAATGTAGGGTCAAAACACACACACTGGGGTGACACCACACCCCTGCATCATGCTGAATGCGAGGACAAAAAACACACTTGTGTGGCAGCTGCATCATGCAGAACATTAGGATAAAAAACACACTTGTCTGGCAGACATACTGCTTCATGATGCCAAATGTGAAAACAAAACATACTCATATGGCAGCTGCACTGCTGCATCCTGCTGAATTTAAGGACAAAACACACACTCACATAGTGATATGCTATTTATCTGGCATAAGTAAGAGTTTTACAGTGTTTTCAATGTCATGAGTTTGGTGATACTCAAGTAATGGTTTTGGAAGAGAGAGTACAGTACACTCAAAATATTTTACAAATTAACAGCTGTCTGGAGCCTAACTAGGGGGGGTGTCTGTACATACATACATATGTGTGTGTGTGTGTGTGTGTGTGTGTGTGTGTGTGTGTGTGTGTGTGTGTGTGTGTATGTGTGTGTGTGTGTGTGTGTGTGTGTGTGTGTGTGTGTGTGTGTGTGTGTGTGTGTGTGTGTGTGTGTGTGTGTGTGTGTGTGTGTGTGTGTGATATATATATATATATATATATATATATATATATATATATATATATATATATATATATATATATATATATATATATATATATATATATATATATATATATATATATATATATATATATATATATATATATATATATATATATATATATATTCCACAACCAATGTAATGCCACAACAGAGCTTAACCTACCATATTCTTCATGAAGATATGAAATGTGTCATAGATAAGACAGATGTGTACCTTAACTTGGAACATGTATCATAAGCATGTTGCCATATAAAGTGCTTAGCTATTTGAAAATACTAAAAAGACAAAGTAAAAACTGTTGTTTATAACATTTTATGTGTTTTATAGATATTTCCCATATTTATTATTGAGGTGTCTAGAACACAAAGGGCAAACTCACCACACATGCCAAAACTGAGATATCACTATGAGTACAAAAGGCTAAGTCAACTAATAGATCTGCATTTTATAGGTTCAGGAAAAGTGACTGTAAAGGCCTGAAACAGAGGGTTCAGTGTGGTGTACTTTTTCTCTTTGCACCACCCACAGGATGGAAAGCAAAAGAGATGAATAGGTAACCTATGAGCACTTGAGGCAGCCAATGAGCACTTGAGCTGGGAGACTCGCCTCTATCTCAGTCAATTAGCATGTGGTTTATGGTGTCATGGACTCGTTGCTGACTGAGGCCTTAAACCCACATCAGCAAAGATGTGCACATCTTTCTTCTCATTTTGTCTTTTTTTTTTTTTTTTTTTATGTAGGAGGGACACTGACCAAGGGCAACAAAAATCCGATAAGAAAAATGCCCACTGAAATGCCAGTCCCATAAAAAGGGTCCAAAGCAGTAGTCAAAAATTGAAGGATAAGTGTCTTGAAACCTCCCTCTTGAAGGAATTCAAGTCATAGGAAGGTGGAAATACAGAAGCAGGCAGGGAGTTCCAGAGTTTACCAGAGAAAGGGATGAATGATTGAGAATACTGGTTAACTCTTGCATTAGAGAGGTGGACAGAATAGGGGTGAGAGAAAGAAGAAAGTCTTGTGCAGTGAGGCTGGGAGAGGAGGGGAGATATGCAGTTAGCAGGATCAGAAGAGCAGTTAGCATGAAAATAGCGGTAGAAGACAGCTAGAGATGCAACATTGTGGCGATGAGAGAGAGACTGAAGACAGTTAGAGGACAGGAGTTGATGAGGTGAAAAGCTTTTGATTCCACCCTGTCTAGAAGAGCAGTACGAGTGGAACCCCCCAGACATGTGAAGCATACTCCATACATGGACAGATAAGGCCCTTGTACAGAGTTAGCAGTTGGGGGGTTGAGAAAAACTGGTGGAGACGTCTCAGAACACCTAACTTCATAGAAGCTGTTTTAGCTAGAGATGAGATGTGAAGTTTCCAGTTCAGATTATAAGTAAAGGACAGACTGAGGATGTTCAGTGTAGAAGAGGGGGACAGTTGAGTGTCATTGAAGAAGAGGGGATAGTTGTCTGGAAGGTTGTGTCGAGTTGATAGATGGAGGAATTGAGTTTTTGAGGCATTGAACAATACCAAGTTTGCTCTGCCCCAATCAGAAATTTTAGAAAGATCAGAAGTCAAGCGTTCTGTGGCTTCCCTGCGTGAAATATTTACTTCCTGAAGGGTTGGACGTCTATGAAAAGATGTGGAAAAGTACAGGGTGGTATCATCAGCGTAGGAGTGGATAGGACAAGAAGTTTGGTTTAGATCATTAACGAATAATAAGAAGAGAGTGGGTGACAGGACAGAACCCTGAGGAACACCACTGTTAATAGATTTAGGAGAACAGTGTCCGTCTACCACAGCAGCAATAGAATGGTCAGAAAGAAAACTTGAGAAGAAGTTACAGAGAGAAGGATAGAAGCCTTAGGAGGGTAGTTTGGAAATCAAAGCTTTGTGCCAGACTCTATCAAAAGCTTTTGATATGTCCAAGGCAAAAGTTTCACCAAAATCTCTAAAAGAGGATGACCAAGACTCAGAAAGGAAAGCCAGATCACCAGTAGAGCGGCCTTGATGGAACCTATACTGGCGATCAGATAGAAGGTTGTGAAGTGATAGATGTTTAAGAATCTTCCTGTTAAGGATAGATTCAAAAACTTTAGATAGGCAGGAAATCAAAGCAATAGGACAGTAGTTTGAGGGATTAGAACGGTCACCCTTTTTAGGAACAGGTTGAATGTAGGCAAACTTCCAGCAAGAAGGAAAGGTAGATGTTGACAGACAGAGCTGAAAGAGTTTGACTAGGCAAGGTGCAAGCACAGAGGCACAGTTTCAGAAAACAATGGGAGGGACCCCATCAGGTCCATAAGCCTTCCAAGGGTTTAGGCCAGCAAGGGCATGGAAAACATCATTGCAAAGAATTTTAATTGGTAGCATGAAGTAGTCAGAGGGTGGGGGAGAGGGAGGAACAAGCCCAGAATCGTCCAAGGTAGAGTTTTTAACAAAGATTTGAGCAAAGAGTTCAGCTTTAGAAATAGATGTGATAGCAGTGGTGCCATCTGGTTGAAATAAAGGAGAGAAAGAAGAAGAAGCAAAGTTATTGGAGATATTTTTGGCTAGATGCCAGAAGTCACGAGGGGAGTTAGATCTTGAAGGGTTTTGACACTTTCTGTTAATGAAGGAGTTTTTGGCTAGTTGGAGAACAGACTTGGCATGGTTCTGGGCAGAAATATAAAGTGCATGAGATTCTGGTGATGGAAGGCTTAAATACCTTTTGTGGGCCACCTCTCTATCATGTATAGCACAAGAACAATCCGTGTTAAACCAAGGTTTGGAAGGTTTAGGTCGAGAAAAGAGTGAGGAATGTACGCCTCCATGCCAGACACTATCACCTCTGTTATGCGCTCAGCACACAAAGACGGGTCTCTGACACAGAACCAGTAGTCATTCCAAGGAAAATCAGCAAAATACCTCCACAGGTCCCCCTAACTAGCAGAGGCAAAACGCCAGAGGCACCTTCACTTAGGGGGATCCTGAGGAGGGACTGGAGCGATAGGACAAGATACAGAGATGAGATTGTGCTCGGAGGACCCCAACAGAGAAGAGAGGGTGACAGCATAAGCAGAAGGATTAGAGGTCAGGAAAAAATCAAGAATGTTGGGCGTATCTCCAAGACGGTCAGGAATACGAGTAGGGTGTTGCACCAATTGCTCTAGGTCGTGGAGGATTGCAAAGTTGAAGGCTAGTTCACCAGGATGATCAGTGAAGGGAGAGGAAAGCCAAAGCTGGTGGTGAACATTGAAGTCTCCAAGAATGGAAATATCTGCAAAAGGGAAGAGGGTCAGAATGTGCTCCACTTTGGAAGTTAAGTAGTCAAAGAATTTCTTATAGTTAGAGGAGTTAGGTGAGAGGTATGCAGCATAGATAAATTTAGTTTGAGAGTGACTCTGTAGTCGCAGCCAGATGGTGGAAAACTCGGAAGATTCAAAAGCGTGGGCACGAGAGCATGTTAAGTCATTGCACACATAAACGCAGCATCCAGCTTTGGATCGAAAATGAGGATAGAGAAAGTAGGAGGGAACAAAAAAGGGACTACTGTCAGTTGCCTCAGACACCTGAGTTTCAGTGAGGAAAAGAAGATGAGGTTTAAAAGAAGAGAGGTGGTGTTCTATAGATTGAAAATTAGATCTTAGACCACGAATGTTGCAGAAGTTAATGAAGAAAAAGTTGAGGGGGGTGTCAAGACACTTAGGGTCATCAACAGAAAGGCAGTCTGACCTGGGGACATTTATGGTCCCCTCCCCAGATGTCCCCTCTGAGGCTGGTGTAGGAGTCGCCATAATAATTTGCAATGACAATGAGCTGCAGCAGTGACACAGGTAATGGCGGACTACCTAAGGTTACATGGAAGTGTCAGCAGTGTGAAGGAAAATGGCAGAAGAGCATTAGAAAGCTGAAAAGGGACAGTAGTGAGGCTTACATAAAGGAGGCAATGTCCAAGTACAAGCCGGTGAGATTGGACCACCATGTAAGTGTTCTACTAAGTGCTTTGAAATATTATGGCAGAACAACATATAAATTATTCTTGCTAATTTTGGGGCACTATCAGATTACAATAATCAGATTGCTTATTTAGCAAACTGTGTCACCAAGCTGGATGTCAAGAGGGGTTGTGTTCATGGCCATCCTAGCTGTAGCTTGTGCCGTAAAGATCACATAGTGAAGTATGGAAGTGACGATAAACAGGTATGCCATGTAGCTTTTCTTAACTTCATTTTGGTGTTTGCCCCTTGTGCTCTAAATGCCTCATACGTATTTGGGGAAGAGGCACAGTGAATAAAATAGTGGTCCATTCCTTGATATATTACGCTAAATGTGATCTCGTTGAAATTTCTCAGCGTAAATAATCATTTGAGTTGTTTTATAATGGTGAGAAATAAAATGCAAGGAAAACCTTCAAAATAGGATAGTTTTTTCACCATATAGCACTACTATTAGTGAAGGTCTGCTGTTTGTATCTTAAGTATTGTGTAACACACTATAAATGTAAGGAATTCATTGAGTTGACTGGTATGAAATGTTATGAAGCTTTGAACTGAAGGGTTAATGGGGAGATATGGAATGTGCCAGCAGTTAGGTGCCAGATTCCACAGCACCTAGTCCTGGAATAAGCCACTCAGCAGGCAGCTGTTTACTTAACCCTGACTGGTGGCAGTGGTAACCTCATGATGGAAGGAACTACATTTGAGTCAACAAGTTTCCACCTGTAGGAGATACCTGATTCACCTTTGGTGATGACACCTCACCTGCATCATTCAGGGTGTTCCTCGCACACAACTCCCTGGTTAAAGAGGCAAATGTCATGTGAGGGGTGAGTGTGTGGAGCCAGCCAGACTACTGGCTTATCATGTTATGCCTCCAGGTATGTGGATCGACAGCTGCATATGTGGAGCAACAGGTACAGCTGGATGCAGGTTGGGGGAAGAACAACTCCAGCATTCTGGATCACCTTTCCTCAAGATTCATCACTGCCAATGCCATTGAAATTAGGAAGTAACTCAGCTGCCTGAAGAGAGCTTGGCTGACTTCCTGACGCAGCTCCTGCAGGTGGCTGAACATGCTTTCACCAAGAAATTGGCAGATATTAAAATAATAATAATAATAATAATAATAATAATAATAATAATAATAATAATAATAATAATAAACAGTTTATTCTTCAGTTTATCCTTAACTAACTGAAAATGTACAGAGGGGGTGGGGAAATACTAAACATTTATCCTGAAGTTAAGTCTAATCTTGAAGGGAAATACTATTGATTGATGGCTCGCACCATGGTGGGTGTGTGTAAACAAGTGATATGACATTTCCTGAATGGTATTTGGGGCAGGAAAGTGAAGTCAAGCAGAGAGGAGAAGAAAGAGGAGGAAAATCTATTACAATAATAATAATAATAATAATAATAATAATAATAATAATAATAATAATAATAATAATAATAACAATAAAAATAATAATAATAATAATAATAATAACAATTATAACAACAACAACAACAACAACAAGCCCTAACATCATTCAGTCACATACTTGCAGTCACATACTAGGGTAAAATGTGTACCTAACCATGAGTGTTGTGTTAATTGTTTGCAGGGGAAGACTGAACCTGTCGCTGAACAACTCTGTCAGTACAAAGCCTAATATAATGATGGGTGAGTGTTCCTGACACCAAAGAACAAGGTAATGAAAGTAAAAAATAATGACAAGGATAAAGACCAGCATACTGGGTTAAAAGATTCTGGAAGACATTCTTCTGCAAACCAAAACAAAGACAGTGATTGGACTTAATTAAAAATTAAGAAGTGGAATGGGAAATAAACGGGAAGACAATTGAGTATCAAATACCTCGCACAGATGCATAGGTAAGTAGTGAGATTAGGAGACATTTCATGATGAAAGTTGAGAACTGCATAATGACTCCAAAATCCTTTCAAACATACCATTTGGACGAACAACTAATGGTAGCCATGGAATGAGTGGTGGAAAGTTGGTTCTTGAAGTATGACATGTTTGTAGAAGCATCATCCATTGTTACAAGGGTCAGTATGACTTCACAAACACTGCCAATAAGTGGATGAAAATCAAAAAAGGGAAACATAAAAATTATATGAGTTTGAGTATGATGACACATAGCGGTGCAAGTCCTCCATCTGGGCAGTGGCATACACTAAAAAAATCTTCAGCAACCAGAATGAAAGTAGGAGGCATTTCAAGTAGAAAAAGGAACATGGATGAAAGCTGCATTTAGGGTGAGAACTGCTTCCAAGAGTTGGTAATAGTGTTTAATGCTGTCTTCATCAAACAGCAGTTGTAAGGTGTAAGTAAGCTATCCCAGCTCGTGTGATCAGTAAGTCAGCAGCAGAGAAAAAAGAAACATTTATGTGTCCCTCCCCTGCATCAAGCAGATTTCAGCTTTAAATGGGATAACAGAAAAGAACTGAGTGTAGAGAAACTTAAAAAAATGTCAAGTGTCTGATCTAGGAACAGAAATTCAGTTAGACCATCCACCTGAACCAACGCCCTGATAAGTACAGTGTGAAGAATGTTAGCACGTTCATGAAGATCCTTGACATTCACTTGTAGAACAGTGATATACTTATTATGGAGAGTTATGACTTGCCTGTTAGCAGAAGCAAGATTCATGGAATGGTTACAGTGTTTGTGCAATTCAAGTGCATTGCTGTCTATAGCAATCACAAAAACTACCAGAGAAATCCCTCCCAAAGCATTAACTAACCCATGTTTGGAACAGGTATGTTCTGGGTGTCTGCTACAGTCATAACTGTTGCAGGTTGGTCAGGTTGGTCCTTTTTAAGTAGCTGGTTGAGTGGAGATGCAAGTTTAGCAAATTCTTTAATGAATGGTTGGTAGTAACCTGTTATTCAAAGGAAAGATCTTACATTTTTTATAGCTTTTGGTTGCAGAAAGTGTTTGATTGCTGACACTTTGTCGTACATTGTGTGAATCTCTTCACTATCAATGTGTCCCAAAAAGGTGATCTTGGACTTCAAGAACTCACATTTTAATAGTTTTACCAGAAGGCCAGCTTCCTGCAGTTGCTGTAAAACTGAACGCAAACTCTGAAGGTATAACACAACTGTTTTGCTTGCAATGATTAAGTCATTTAGGTAGGCAAAGACAGTTCCCTAACATATCTGCAAACAATGCATTGATCATTTGCTGAAAAGTGAAAGGCGTAGATTTCAGACCAAATGGCATGCTTAACCACTGATAGTGCCCTGTTGGTGTGCTAAATGCAGTGACTTTCCTGGACTCCTTTGTCACGGGCACTTGCCAGTATCCAGAAAGCAAGTACAGACTATCAAAAATAGTCACCAAAGACAGATTCTATACACTTCTGATTATCTTGTATACCATTATTTCAGATTATGGTATAAAGGAGACTACAAGAAAATTAAAGGTTACTTATCCAGACTTAATGATATTTTATCTCCTTTAATTTCCAGTATGTTCCTCTAAAAAAGAAGAAAAAAACAAAAAAAAAACAGCATTCTTGATATTCCACTTTGGCCAGTCAAACCATTGCCAGCTTTGAAACAAAGATGCGCTATTCTATGGAGTAATCGCAAATCTGTTCACATCATCCACAGCTGATGCTCTGAAGCAGCAACCAAGTCTCTTAATCAGTTCTTGGAAGTCGATCATTAGTTTTCAATTATTCTATAAACAGTCTATCTCAATATGAAATTTCACTGACTGATAACTTATTTTGTAATGCAAAGCTCTTTTATGCTTATATTAGAAGAAAGAAGGTTGCAAGGCCTAAGGTAGTACCTCTCATATTTACTAATGGTGAAATTATATATTATCCTGGAGCAATGTCCAAGATATTTGCCTCATCATTCTCTTCAGTTTTTAATGTGATTTCCTCTGATAAACTCTTTCCCCATCAGCTATGTGAAACCCACATTGACAATATTGACATATCCTTAAATGATGTAATTTCAGTCATTTCCAAGCAGAATGTCTCTTTGTCGGTCAGACCTGATGCAAATTTCTATCCTATGCTCCTGAAGTCATGTGTTAATGAAATTTCTTATCCTCTTAGGTTCATCTTTCATTCATCACTTAATGAAAGTACTTTACCTGTGATATGGAAAACTTCCTCAGTTGTTTCAAACTTTAAATAAGGTTCATGTTATGACCCTCTAATGTGTAGACCTGTGTTCTTTATCTGAGTTTGTGTTAGAAGTTTAAAGCAAATACCGGTGAAGTATATTCTTGAGTATAATGAGGACAATAGTTTGTTCAACCCTGATCAATTTGGTTTCAGAGAGAGGAGTCTGACAGAGGACCAGCTACTTGTTACACATATACTAGTAAAATACCTGGAAGGCGATTGACAAGCGAAGCTGTCAGTAATGAAACAATGGAAGCGACAAACACATGGAGAACTTGCCTAAATTTTCAAATCACTCTAGCTCAAAACTCTGCAAAACCCCAATGGTTGTGTTATGTACCACTGGACAGGAAATTTAATTCTGTGTTCAGTGATATGTGTCAGCTCTTGTTGAGACAAAAAAAAATTGGTGAAAATAGCAGAAAACTGATTAAATCCCATTTTTTACACCCTTCTACTATTTGCAAGTATCCACCAAATAGAAGAGATGAAAGCTATTTCATATAAAATTGATAGAGTTGTGCTATCAAATCATGTTAATTTCGTTCCCATTGGTCCCACAGTTCCAGAGATATTAGCATTTGAACAGTGTTACAGTCGAGCTGTGTTGGGCCAGGCCACTCAAAATTTCAATGAGAGAGAGAGAGAGAGAGAGAGAGAGAGAGAGAGAGAGAGAGAGAGAGAGAGAGAGAGAGAGAGAGAGAGAGAGAGAGAGAGAGAGAGAGAGAGAGAGAGAGAGAGAGAGAGAGAGAGAGAGAGAGAGAGAGAATGGCATCCTAACCTAACCTAACCTAAGGTAACCTAACATAATGGAATGTAATCTAACCTAACTTAATGTTAAAAACCTAACATAAAATAACCTAACCTTCCCTAACATGACCTAAAGTAACCTAACATGACGTAACCTAACCTAATATAACCTCACATTACCTCACATCACATAACCTAACCTAACGTGACCTAACTTGACGTAATCTGACCTAACATAAAGAAAAGGTGGTAGAAGATAGCTAGAGATGCAACACTGCAATGATGAGAAAAAGGCTGAAGACAGTCAGTTAAAGGAGAGGAGTTAATGAGACGAAACCCCCAAACATGTGAAGCATACTCCATACATGGATGGATAAGGCCCTTGTACAGATTTGGCAGCTTGGGGGGGGGATGTGTAAGAAAAACTGGCAGAGACATCTCAGAATGCCTAACTTCATAGAAGTTGTTTTAGTTAGAGATGAGATGCGAAGTTTCCAGTTTAGATTATAAGAAATGGACAGACTAAGGATGTTCAGTGTAGAAGAGGGGGACAGTTGAGTGTCACTAAACGAAAGGGGATAGTTGTCTGGAAGTTGTGTCGAGTTCATAGATGGAGGAATTGAGTTTTTGAGGCACTGAACAATACCAAGTTTGCTCTGCCCTTATCAGAAATTTTAGAGAGATCAGAAGTCAGGTATTCTGTGGCTTCCCTGCATGACCTGTTTACTTCCTGAAGGGTTGGACGACTATGAAAAGACGTGGAAAAGTGCAGGGTGGTAAACTTGAGATGAAGTTACAGAGAGAAGGATAGAAACTGTAGGAGGGTAGTTTTAGAAATCAAAGCTTTGTGACAGACTCTATCAAAAGCTTTTGATATGTCTAAGGCAACAGCAAAAGTTTCACCAAAATCTTTAAAAGAGGATGACCAAGACTCAGTAAGGAAAGCCAGATCACCAGTAGAGTGGCCTAGATGGAACCCATACTGGCGATCAGATAGAAGGTTGTGATGTGATAGATGTTTAAGAATCTTCCTGTTGAAGATGGATTCAAAAACTATAGATAGGCAGGAAATTAAAGGAATAGGACAATAGTTTTAGGGCTTAGAAAGCTCATCCTTTTTTAGGAACATGCTGAATGTTGGCAAACTTCCAGCAAGAAGGGAAGGTAGATGTTGACAGGCAGAGTTGAAAGAGCTTGAATAGGCAAGGTGCAAGCAGGTGCAGTTTCGGAGAACAATAGGAGGGACCTCATTAGGTCCATAAGCATTCCAAGTGTTTAGGCCAGCGAGGGCATGCAAAAACATTGCAAAGAATTTTAATAGATAGCATGAAGTAGTCAAAGGGTGAGCGAGAGGGAGGAATGAGCCCTGAATTGTCCAAGGTAGAGTTTTTAGCAAAGGTTTGAGTGAAGAGTTCAGCTTTAGAGATATGTGTGATAGCAGTGGTGCCATCAGGTTGAAATAAAGGATGGAAAGAAGAAGAAGCAAAGTTATTGGAGATGTTTTTGGCTAGATGCAAGAAGTCACGAGAGAAATTAGATCTTGAAACATTTTAACACTTTCTATTAATGAAGGAGTTTTTGGCTAATTGGAGACCAACTTGGTATGGTTCTGGGCAGAAATTTAAAGTGCATGGTATTCTGGTGATGGAAGGCTCAAGTACCTTTTGTGGACTACCTCTCTATCATGTATAGCACAAGAACAAGCTCTGTTAAACCAAGGTTTGGAAGGTTCAGGTCAAGAAAAAGAGTGAGGAATGTACACCTCCATGCCAGACACTATCACCTCTGTTATGTGCTCAGCACACAAAGATGGGTCTCTGACATGGAAGCAGTAGTCATTCCAAGGAAAATCAGCAAAATACCTCCTCAGGTCCCCGAACTAGCCGAGGCACCTCTGCTTAGGGGGATCCTAAGGAGGGACTGGAGCGATAGAACAAGATACATATACGAGATTGTTATCAGAGGAGTCCAACAGAGAAAAGAGGACAATAGCATATGCAGAAGGATTACAGGTTAGGAAATGGTCAAGAATGCTGGACATATCTCCAAGATGGTCAAGAATATGAATAGGGTGTTGTACCAATTGCTCTAGGTCGTGGAGGATAGCGAAGTTGAAGGCTAGTTCACTAAGATAGTGAAGGGAGAGGAAAGCCAAAGCTGGTGGTGAACATTGAAGTCTCCAAGAATGGAGACCTCTGCATAAGGGAAACGAGTCAAAATGTGTTCCACTTTGGAAGTTAGGTAAATTGTCAAAGAATTTCTTATAGTCAGAGGAGTTAGGTGAGAGGTATGCAGCAAAAATAAATTTAGTTTGAGAGTGACTTTGTAGTTGTAGCCAGATGGTGGAAAACTCAGAAGATTCAATAGCGTGGGGATGAGAGCAGGTTAAGTCATTGCACACATAAATGCAACATCCAGCTTTGGATTGAAAATGAGGATGGAGAAAGTAGGAGGGAACAGAAAAGGTGCTACTGTCAGTTGCCTCAGACATCTGTGTTTCAGTGAGGAAAAGATGAGGCTTAGTGGAAGAGGTGGTGTTCTACGAATATTGCAGAAGTTAATGAAGAAAGAGTTGAGGGGGTTGTCAAGAAACTTAGGGTCATTATCAGAAGAGCAGTCCGACCTGGAGACATTTGTGGACCCCTCCCCAGATGGGGAACCCTAGGCCGTTGTAGGAGTCGCCATGATAATTTTGAATTTTGAGTGAAGCGTGTATATGTAATTAGGTTCTTGTAGTTTTGTGTGAAGGAAGAGAGTTGTCTTTAGAGGGCAAGCTGTAGCTGCCCCCTTGTATTGTGAGACATAAAGAGAAATGTTCAAGGTTTAATGATAAGTTCACAGCACCCCCTCATCCAGTGCTTTAGACCTCACTGGAAGTAATTATCATTTCAGCAGGTGCCTACTGCCTTCTCCTCCTACATACATAAGAAAATTACAGCTGACAGCCCGATACATGCAGGTGGCGTAAGGCACCACCTGCATGTATCAGCATTTGTTTATGTTTAGGAAGACTGATTATACTGCATATAATTTTATAGCATCTTTGTCCATCCATCTTTTTTTATGAAAAATGTACAAAAACAACTGGTGGGAAGTTTATTTTAGTTTTAGTTTTGCACTTGAAAATAATAGTACCTTATTACTGGTAATACATTCAAGGTATTTTATTCATTGTACTGGTATATCAATGTTTCAGTTGTCTGGTGCTCACTGACCCAAACTTCACCACAGATGTTTTGGTAGTTTAGGTGTCATCTTATACCACCAATATCAGCTTAAACCATTAAATTCTAGCTAAAATTTTGTGGGTCATCTTATCTGAAAGTTGTCTTATCTGCTGAAATATACGACAACAAAAAACACGCAAATGAATTTTCAAAATATATCTTGATTTCATTGCTCTTGTTCTTTCTCTCAATCCTGCACTGGCTCAGTCAGTACTGCCTATGTGTTAGTATGTTGGTTTCCAGTATGGAATGGTGCATGCTCATTTGTCTCTTTTGTTCAGCCAATAAGAGCTGTGCTTTTCATGATGTATTACAGCGTCATTCAACGTCATTTAATACAGGCCAATACACAAATTATCTTGGGCCAATCACCAGGTGTATATGTGGCTTCCATGGCAGTCAACTGGCTAACCACAGTGATGGTGAGTTTCACAATGGCAGCTGTGTGTACTGCTTGTACATTTAATTACAGTAAAATCCCTCTCATCCGGCATTCGAGTATCCGGCAGCTTCAAGTATCCGGCACATTTTTCCCCGAGCCTTAAAATCAATAAAAAAATCAATGTGTACTCATAAAATTGATTAAAATTCCCATGCGAGGCATAATTTGTCCCCTCGCCACCAGAGCGCACTGCTTCGCGCCACCCGCGGCCCACTGCACTGTGTTTACTCAGTGACTCAGTCCCGTGTGTGCATTGTTTATCGCCTGACGCCTTCATCATGCCTAAAGTTGTAGAAAAGAGGATGCGTGTTGTGCTTACACTTAAGCAGCTGATCAGATCAGCTGATCTTTGTTATGGTAAGATGTGTGTGTAGGGTGGTGACTGTGGACATAATTTCACTTCTATTCAAGTATCCGGCATATCGGCAGTCCCATTGATGCCGGATAAGAGGGATTTTACTGTACTGGGAATTTATTGTCAAGTTCCATAAGGAAAACAACTTAGGTGAGCAGTTCCTAAGACCACACAGTGTTTTGCCCAATTCAGTTGAGTGTGCACATTGTAACACATGCAAATTCAGGGCCCTAGTACTGCTTGAGGATGAGGAAGAGGTCAATCAACCATGCCCTGGACCTTCCACTTTCAATTGAGGTATATGATGAGGTGAACTTATTTTTTTTTATGTTAAAGTAACTGAC
Source organism: Scylla paramamosain (assembly GCF_035594125.1). Taxonomy (NCBI): domain Eukaryota; kingdom Metazoa; phylum Arthropoda; class Malacostraca; order Decapoda; family Portunidae; genus Scylla; species Scylla paramamosain. Next base: position 21,693,338 of record NC_087159.1, on the reverse strand, counting down.
CAAGGGAAACAAAAAAGGAAAAGAAAAATACCACTGAGGTGCCAGTCCCAAAAGAGATATCATAAAGAATTGAAGGATAAGTGTCTTGAAATCTCCCTCTTAAAACAAGAGTTTAGGTCATAGGAAGGAGAAAATACAGAAACAGGCAGGTAGTTTCAGAGTTTACCAGAGAAAGGGATGAATGATTGAGAATGCTGGTTAACACTTGCATTAAAGGTGGATGGATAGAAGAGGGATGAGAAAAAGAAAAATTCTTGTGCAGTGAGGCTGTGGGAGGTCAGGCATGCAGTTAGCATGAAAATAGCAGTAGAAGATAGCAAGAGATGCAACATTGCAATGATGAGAAAGAGGCTGAAGATAGTGAGTTTGAAGAGAGAAGATGATAAAACGAAAAGCTTTTGATTCCACAATGTCTAAAATAGTGGTGAATGGAATCCCCCATATGTGTCAAGCATAGTCCATACATGGATGGATAAGGCCCCTGTATAGAGTTAGTAGGTGGGGGGGTGAGAAAAACTGGTGGAGACAGCTCAGAATGCCTAATTTCATAGAAGCTGTTTTAGCTAGAGATATGATAGCAAGAGATGCAACATTGCAGTGATGAGAAAGAGGCTGAAGATAGTGAGTTAGAAGAGAGAAGTTGATAAAATGAAAAGCTTTCGATTCCACACTGTCTAAAATAGTGGTGAATGGAATCCCCCATATGTGTCAAGCATAGTCCATACATGGATGGATAAGGCCCCTGTATAGAGTTAGTAGGTGGGGGGGTGAGAAAAACTGGTGGAGACAGCTCAGAATGCCTAATTTTATAGAAGCTGTTTTAGCTAGAGATACGATGTGAAATTTCCAGTTTAGATTATAAGTAAAGAACAGAGTGAGCATGTTCAGTGTAGAAGAGGGGGTTAGCTGAGTGTCAATGAAGAAGAGTGGATAGTTGTCTGGAAGGCTGTATTGAGCTGATAGATGGTGGAACTGAGTTTTTGAGGCATTGAACAATATTAAGTTTGCTCTGCCCCTATCAGAAATTTTAGAGATAAAAAAATGAAGCATTCTGTGGCTTCCCTGTGTGAACTGTTTACTTCCTGAAGGGTTGGACATCTATGAAAAGACATGGAAAGACATCATCAGCGTAGGAATGGATAGAACAAGAAGTTTGGTTTAGATCATTGATGAATAATAGGAAGAAAATGGGTTACAAGACAGAACCCTGAGGAACACCAGTCAATAAATTTAGAAGGAAAGTAACCATCTACCACAGCAGCAATAGAATGGTCAGAAGGGAAACTTCAGATGAAGTTACATAGACAAGGATAGCAGCTATAGGAGGATAATTTGAAAATCAAAGCTTGGAGCTATGTTAGATTAGTGTCCTTAAGGGGTGTCCAAGGGGCACTGTTAAGTTAGGTTTGTGGCCTTAAGGGGGTGTCCTGGGGGACGAAGTCCCACAAGTTAGGTTAGGATAACCTAGAAATTTCTCATTTTCAAAATATGCTGTTTCTCATCTTTAGACTTTTCAGAAATATCAAAATGCCTTATTTTGGTTTTCCCCACCCAAAAAAACCCACTTTCCCACAATATCCCCAAGCTTGTTGGAAATAGGGGAAAAGAAAACAAGATGTATTGTGTTAAAGCACTAGAACCCACTAGATGTATGCATTTTTTTTTTTTTTTTATGTAGGAGGGACACCAGCCAAGGGCAACAAGAATCCAATAAAAAAAAAAGCCCATTGAGATGCCGGTTTCCGAATAGGGCTCGAATCGGTAGTAAAAAAGTGAAGGATGAGTGTCTTGAAACCTCCCTCTTGAAGGAATTCAAGTCATAGGAAGGTGGAAATGCAGAAGCAAGCAAGTTCTAGAGTTTACCAGCAATCATTGGTACCTACCCCACACACCTTAGTAGCCATAAATTTTACTTGTTCTTGTTGGTAATTTGATGGGGTCGTGCAGGGAGATTGTAATACAGCCTGTAGTGCTTCGAAGGTGCTGGTAGCATGTAGGTTATCTGTTGTTAGATTCTGGTGAGCTTTCCTGTCTTCTGGAGGAAGACCCTGCTGTCTTAGGAAACACCCAGGTCTACTAGTAACGGCCTGTGGCTGTGAAGTGATGCCAGTGAGTGGAGAGCAGAACGGTGGGAGTGGTGGCGAGGAAAATGTATAGTCACCGCCTCCTGTCTAGTTTTTCTTGTTGAGGGCTGCGTCGATCCTGAAAGAACAGTATAATCCTGGTGAAGGCTTGTAAAACAACCACAGGCGGCTTTAATGAGGCATAAGTCAGGCGAATAACTGCAGTTTGTTTATAGGAGTGACAACCACTGCCGCCAGTAGGGTGGTGAGATCGAGTGTTGATCCCGTGGGTAATTAGTTCGTCAGGGAGCACAAGACGATGGGAACAAAAGCAAAGGCTGTGTAGGAGGGAATGTTCAATTATTTCCTCAGCCGTGGGGCACAAGGGACAGTACGGCTGTGGTGATACACCCAAACGATACAGGTATGCCACAATTGTCGAATTTTATGTGACTCTGACCTTGGCCCAGAAAGAAGACGCGCGGCGAGTGCAACTGTCATGTAACATCTAACATCCCGGACTGTTTCCTTACCTAAGTAAGGTTGCGGGGAGGAGTCTCGCCGGTTCCATGGATGTGGAGTGGAGGAAAGAGATTGGTTATGATTCGTTAGGCAGTGTGGAGTGGAGAGTGGGAAGGGAGTGATTTTTTACGGTAAGAAGGCTTACGCGGCTCTTTCCTATTTTTTTTTTTTCGGCTCCTATCCCTATAATCGTGGGGACCTGGTGGGAAAGCGGGGTTTTCGGCTGGAAAAAGCTCAATCACGGCCAAATGTCAACTCTTATTGATCTTGATCTTGATGGTACAGGTGGCACAGGATCACTCCTGAGCCAGGCCTTTGGATCGGCAACTCCTGTAGAAAGGGAAAAAAAAGAGAAACGAACAGCATCCTCTATCCTAATTGTTCATACACCTGGCACGCCACATTCTCTCCAGAAACTCTTTCACCGCCTCAATCATCCTTTCATTCGCCTCTCTACACAGTCCCAGCAACAACACCATCCATTCCTTTCCTGTCTTTTCCACTCTTTCATTCCTATCATGCCCTAACTCAGTATCACTTGCATCATCTCATTCCTGTCTCTGGCATACTTCACACACTCCAGCACCACATGTTCCACCGTCTCATCCTCTCCCATGTCACATATCTGGCACACTTTGCTGCGGGACTCAGACCACCTGTAACTCCTTGCATTCACATCCATACACTGTGCCCTCGCTCGGAAGAGAAGATCACCGCCCAGGCTTCCATCATACCACCTTTCATACCTCGGGGCCTCTTTCTCCTTGTACCATTCCAGGGTCTTCTTTCTTTCCATTTCATTCTTCCATTCATTCAGTCCCACACATTTCACTTCTTTGTCTATCTCATTCTTCCATTTTCTCACATCCCATTCGGCTCCCACTCTGCCTCCTCTTGTTACCACCCATTCACGCTCAGAGAGCTACTGCTGCTGTTCTTTATCTTGATCTTGATGGTACAGGTGGCACAGGATCACTCCTGAGCCAGGCCTTTGGATCGGCAACTCCTGTAGAAGGGGAAAAAAAAAAAAAGAGAAACGAACAGCATCCTCTATCCTAATTGTTCATACATCTGGCACGCCACATTCTCTCCAGAAACTCTTTCACAGCCTCAATCATCCTTTCATTCGCCTCTCTACATAATCCCAGCAACAACACCATCCATTCCTTTCCTGTCTTCTCCACTCTTTCATTCCTATCGTGCCCTAACTCAGTCAGTATCACTTGCATCATCTCATTCCTGTCTCTGGCATACTTCACACAATCCAGCACCACATGTTCCACCGTCTCATCCTCTCCCATGTCACACATCTGGCACACTTTGCTGCGGGACTCAGACCACCTGTAACTCCTTGCATTCACATCCATACACTGTGCCCTCGCTCGGAAGAGATCACCGCCCAGGCTTCCATCATACCACCTTTCATACCTTGGGGCCACTTTCTCCTTGCACCATTTCAGGGTCTTCTTTCTTTCCATTTCATTCTTCCATTCATTCAGTCCCACACATTTCACTTCTTTGTCTATCTCATTCTTTCATTTTCTCACATCCCATTCGGCTCCCACTCTGCCTCCTCTTGTTACCACCCATTCACGCTCATTTTGATTCCTCCCAGCCATTCTTATCGCCCACACAACTTGCAATCCATTCCTGTCTGTCATTCTCATGCATCTCTTCCTCCATTTGCTTCTACTTTCATTCCACAGGTACACCTTCCTTGCTATTCTTGCATCATCCATTCTCTCAAGCCTAATCTTGTACCTAAGTGTGGTTTTTGTGAGTCTTTCTCTAAAGGTGCTCCATCCCATGTCACCTCTCAAGGCTTCAACTGCTGTGCACCTCGGTGCACTCAGTGCCATCCTTGTTACTCTATTCTGGCCCACTTCTAACTTATCAATTTCACTTTCATTCCATGCAATCACATCCATACCATACATTACACATGGCACAGCCACACTCTTCCACTCTTCTCTCAACACATCATACTTACTTGCTCTCATCCTTGCCGCGCTTCCCAATCGACTTACCCACTGGTTTACCATACTTATCTTTTCATTCTTTGCCTTTGCACATCCACTAGGACTCATCCACATCCCTAAGTACTTGTATTCTTGCACCTGTCTCAACTCATTCTCTCCAAGTCTCCATACCACATTACTTTCATCCTCTGACCTATTCACAATCATTACTTTGCTTTTCTCACTGCTAAACCTTACTCCAAAGTCCTTACCATAGCCATCCACCACATCCAACAAACTTTGAAGCTCATCTGCCGATTCACTCATAACAACTACGTCATCTGCATAAAGAAGCACACATACTTTATCATTCCTCACACTTACCCCTACATTCATTCTTCTCATCCTGGCTGCTAGCTCCTCTGTATACAGGTTAAAAAGGGTTGGTGACAATATACAGCCTTGCCTAACTCCTCTCTCACTCTTCACCCAATTTGTTTCTATGTCTCCTAGTCAGTATTTAGCTCTTGTGTCCACATACATACTTTGCACTATGTTAACTATGTTGTGATGGGCGCCATGTTATTGATCTTGTTGCTCTTGCTGTTTCAGCAGCGTTGTCAACGATACCTACATAAAAATCTCCAGAAATATGTCTTATAGTTTACCCAAGGAGTTTTAATAACAGAAGACGCCTTCCAGCGCCATTGTGATGAAATTTTTCGTCCCGTCTGGAATAAAACGGCTTGCCAAAGATATCATACCGCATCCCGGTATCTTAGGTTAAAGTGACCAGCAGGCAACTGTATAATAGTTTCAAGTGACCCTATTTTCACTGCCAGACGAATGGCTCATTTACTTTCAGCCACAGCAACGCAAAGATCTCCCTGAGAGAGAGAGAGAGAGAGAGAGAGAGAGAGAGAGAGAGAGAGAGAGAGAGAGAGAGAGAGAGAGAGAGAGAGAGGCATGAAAAATTAAAATACATCATTGGTGCCTTCAACACGCCTTATCCATCTATTGCAAACATGGTTACATTTTTATTTAAATTCTTTCCTTTGAATATCTGTCTAACATTCACCAGACTGCGTATGCCAACCAAGCAATTAATAAATCATCTTTTTCTCTCTTTCTCAATGCTGTACACATACATTGTTAGATTGAAATATTTCGGGTTTTGTGGAAATAGCCCTAGCCTACTAATTTTAAGACAGTGATTATTTATCAGCAAAAATGTGTTTTTTTTTATATATTTTTTTTATCATAGTCTACCCATTGAAAAGATTAGCAATTGTATCAAGGAACTGAATTAATCTAAACCTAGCCTAGCAGAGATAAACCTAGTCCCCTGATGGAAATAGTAATGTTATCTCAATATTATCTAATATTTCTCTTAGGTGAAAAACTCCATACACCTTATGCGTATGTGAGGATTATTACAGTTTTTAACTAAGGAGGCATAGTAGATGAAATAAGGGTGACAGGTAGTGAAGTTTTAGCAGCTGGTGGAAGTGAATTCACGCTGCCATCCAAATTCTTCTTAATTTTATCATATTACTATTATGGCCTACAAAATGTTGCATTGTTAAAAGAAAATATTATACAATTTTATGAAATAACACAAGTACAAGAGTATAAGAACTTGTGATATTTGCAAGAAATAAATGCATTGGTAAGCTCCAAGGTGCTTTAATATAGAGACGGCCTCTCACTCCTCTCTCATCATGACAGTGGTTAGCGCTTACGATCAGCAGGTACACCCAAAACATTGTGTTGAGATATAGGAATTTAACATTTTCTTTTTGCATAGTAGACGAAAAATAAGAAAGAATTGATGATTTGAGCTACGAAAAATATTTCTTAAATATTTCCTAAATATGCTACATAGACCTATTATCAATGGTATTTATGCCAAACAACCACAATATCGAAAGAAATACATCTGACGCTTCCAGAAATGGTAGTAAAAAGATTGTTTTTTAGCTGTATATTGCATGACAAGGCACAAACAGTAAAGTAAAAATTCAGTAATTAGATGTATTTTAAGTGAACAGTGACACATCACAAATAATTCTAAATAAGTGCTCTAAAGCTTAATATCACATGGAAGAGAGAGAGAGAGAGAGAGAGAGAGAGAGAGAGAGAGAGAGAGAGAGAGAGAATTTCATGTCAGTAAGCAATATGCAAATAATTATTCTATTTGAGATCAACATCTTTCACATGATATATATATATATATATATATATATATATATATATATATATATATATATATATATATATATATATATATATATATATATATATATATATATATATATATATATATATATAGTAATTCCGGGAGAGATGGACCACCTTTTTTCGAAAGCTCATATTTCAGTTATTATACATGATAGACAATTTTTTATTTTATTTTTATGTAAAGTACAATTACAATTATAATTACATTTCATCACCAAGGACAATACATGTTGAAGACCTTGAAGTATACTTTACATAAAAATAAGAAAAAAAAATTGTGTCCATCATGTATAATAACTGAAATGTGAGCTTTTGAAAAAAGGTGGTCCGTCTCTGCTGGAATTACCCTATATATATATATATATATATATATATATATATATATATATATATATATATATATATATATATATATATATATATATATATATATATATAGTTTTTACTACAAAATTAAAGTATTTACCTCAGTCACCATCCTGCCCGTCTTTGTCTGAGCGCGACTTGGCTGTGAGTGACACCCGCAGGCGACCAGTGGGTTAACCACACTCTACCAACAAGTGAGCACCGGCTTCGGTGCTTAATATAGCATTGAATACCGATACTTACACATATTACACATTTTCATGCAAATAGGAAACTATTGAACATTTCACTTATGATTACTGAGGAATAATGACATGAGGTACATACACTTTACATACAGTAACATGGCTCCCCTAAATTGTGTAACAATTCACCTTAAATTAACATTAGTATGTACCTTAAAACTAGGATTATCACATAATATGTTTTGTTACACTGGCTCCTTGGCAGGGATGCTCCAGTTTATTATTATGCATTACCTTCTAACAGCAATACTAGACTATGTATTGGCCTCTCTATGATGGTCCTGTTTGCCTTTGTGCATCTTCCCTGGTTATCAAGATTACAGTCTGACACCAGGACCTTAACCTTTCTTACTAGGCCATCATGATCAGGAGATACTTATGTTACTCTTCCCAGTTTCCACTGGTTCCTTGCTACATTCTGATCCTTGATGATAACTATGTCATTTACACCTAGATTTCTCTTTGGTGTTGTCCACTTATTTCTAATTTGTAGGAATTGCACATACTCCTTTTTCCACCTGGACCAGAACTGGTTGGCCAGGTATTGTGCTCTGCGCCATCTCTTTATGCAGTATCCTTCTTAATGAAAATGCTTGGAGGAGGCAGTACTACCTTTATTTTCATAGTTAACAAATTACTGAGTGTCAACGGTGTAGGACTTTCTGGAGAGCTAAGATGGTCCACAGTTAGAGGACGACCATTAACTATATTTTCAGCTTCAACAAGAAGGTTCGCAGATCTTGGACATCTAACTGGGTACCATGCTGATCAAGTACAGAGAGTACATTTCTCACTGTGCGTATCTGCCTCTCCCAAACACCTCCCATGTGACTGGAATTGGGTACATTCATGTTAAAAACAATCCAGTCACACTGATCTTTCATGAATTCTTGTCTGGCTTTATTGTTATTTAGTTCTTTCCAGCATTTCTCATACTTTGATTTGGCTCCTACAGAGTTAGTTCCTTGGTCACATCTCAACTGTCTTACAGGCCCTCTTCATCCTACAAAGCGACGGTATGCACTTAGGAAGGAACTTGTATCCATGCTGTTGGCTGTCTCTATGTGCACAGCTCTACATGCCATGCAAGTAAAGAGCACTCCATATCTTTTAAGCTCTTTACGCCCCTCTTTGACACAGAAAGGGTCAAAGAAATCTACTGCTGAGTATGTAAAAGGAGGTGATGGTTCAAGTCTGTCAATAGGCAGGTCTGCCATCTTCTGTCCCTGTGTTGCACTTCTAACTTTACGACAGATAATGCACTTTGAAATGTGCCTTGAAACTAGGGATGATCCTCCTACTATCCAGTATCCACATGACCTGATTTCATTTAAAGTTATTCCCCTGCCTTGATGATTTGTTAATTTGTGGTGATGGCATTTTATCAGCTGGGTTATGTGTAATGTTTTGGGGAGGATGACTGGATGTTTGGATTCATCTGTCAGATTAGAAAGCCTCAATCTTCCTCCTACTCTCATGATACCATTTTTGTCAATGAAGGGATCTAACTTATAGAGGGAAGTGGTCTTTATCACTTTTGTTCCCTTGCCATTGTCCCCTTTAATTAAAGAATTACGGTTAGCAGATGATTTCAGTACATTTATCTCCTTTTGGAATGCCTTTGCTTGCAGTTGTTTTATAATTTCATTTTCAGCTTCTGACACTTTACTGGCTCATATGTGTCTCCCTTTACTTTAGTAGTGCCATCACCTTTTCCTCTGAAACTGTTCAGAAACTTGAGGCATACAGCAACTGCCCTCTTTGCTTTAAACCAATCAGAAAAATATTCAAGTCTTTCTAGTATATCTGTGGGCTGTTGTGTACCTACATCATGGCATACAACTTTCTCCACTTCAGGGTCATTTTCATTTATGACCTTGTACTGGGAATGGCTATCCATTTTGCTATGTTGCCAAATGAATTCTGGGCCGTTCCACCAAATCTTGCTATTACACAATTCATCTGCTGTCATGCCTCTAGATACATGATCTGCTGGGTTATACTGTGTCTCTACAAATTTCCACTGATCTGGTGAAGTGTGATCTCTAATTGTTTCTACTCTATTAGCAACATTTACATGGAATCTCTTTGCTTCATTTGCAATGTAACCAAGGATTACTTTGCTGTCTGTCCAAAATACTTCTTCCACGTTATTATACTCAAGTTCTCCCTTCAAGAGTTTATGGATTCTAACTGACACCACTGCTGCTGCTAGCTCTAGTCTGGAAATTGTCATGGTTTTTAGAGGTGTGACACGTGACTTTGCCATTACTAATGCACAATGAATTCGGCCAGTCTTGCTAATTAATCAAATATATGAGCACTGGCCATATCCCTCTTGACAGGCATCTGAAAAGTGATGGAGTCCAACCTTTTCTACTTCCCCAAAATCATCAGGTTTGTAACATCTAGGTATATTTTAGCTGATCTAGTTTGTGCAGCTCATCCTTCCATTTTATCCATTTAGGTTTGACATAATCTGGCTCCTCATCATCCCACTGAACTGCATTCTTACATCATTCTTGTAAAATTTGCTTTCCAGTCAGTATGAGAGGTGACACTAGACCTAATGGATCATATACAGAGCTCACTGTTGACAGAATGCCTCTCCTGGTGAGTGGCTTGTCTTTCAGCTTTATTCTAAATTGAAATGTGTCAGATTCTATGCACCACTCAACTCCCAAAGTTCTTTCTATAGGCAGCATGTCTTCATTTTTACTAAAATCCAAACTTTTAATTCCATCTGCTCTCTCATGAGGAGAAATTGCAGCTAATACATCTTTGTTGTTTGACAAGAATTTATGAAGGTTAAAACCTTCCTTGTAACATAATTCTTTGCTCTGCTGAATAAGAGTGACAGCCTCATCCATTGTAGTTACTGACTTCTAACCATCATCAACATAAAAGTTGTTTCTTACAAACTTGGCTGCATCAGATCCACACCCGTAGTCATCTGCAGCTTTCTTAAATGCAAAGTTGGCTACACTTGGAGATGATGTAGCTCCAAACAGGTGAGCTGTCATCCTGTATTCAGCTATTTCATTATTAAGGTCACCATTTTCCCACCAAAGGAATCTTAACATGTCTCTGTGTTCTGGGTTGACCTTCACTTGATGGTACATTGCTTCTATATCACATACAAGTGCAATGCTTTCTTGCCTAAACCTACTCCACACTTCGACAAGTTTGTTGGTAAGGTCTGAGCCTTGTAACAGGTGACTGTTTAATGACTGGTTCCTGTAGTTTGCACTACAATCAAAGACAACTCTCAACTTCTTTGGCTTTCTCGGATGATAGACTCCATGATGTGGAATGTACCAGACCTTACCATCATTCCTAACTAAATCCTTTGTCGGTACAACCTCTGCATAACCTTTTGTAATCATATCATCCATAAACACTCTGTAATCACCTTTGTTGATTATCCTTCTCAAGTTTAGCTCTTAACTTCTTGAGTCCCTGCTCTGCTAATAGTTTGTTGTTTGGAAGCTTGACGTTATCATCTTTAAGAGGAAGGGGCAACTCATAATGGCCATCCTTCAGCTGATGTACTCCTTTCATCTTACTCATAAACCTTTTATCTTCATATGATAATGGAGTGTCAGCTGACCTTCTATCACTGAAGTCAAGTTCAAACATATCTCTCACTTGAGAAGGTCTAATCATCTCTTTGGTTTTAATAGGAACTACTAAGAAATTAACTCTCTTTTCTTCATTGATTTCTTGTGTCACTATTCTGTAGACTACCACTGTATCCTCCAATGGACTTGAATGGGGTGAGATTCTACCAATGATCCCCCAGCCTAGGTCTGTCTTACGAGCATAGGAATGCTTCTTGCTATCACCTGCTATTTGCTCTTCTGCTATAATGGCTTCTGCACAATCAAGACCAATGAGGAGTCCTATGTTAGCATTTGGGTCATATTTCATTAGTTTGTCGGAGATTGCCTTTAAGTGGGGCCAGTCACAAGCAGTCTCAGGCCTTGGTATCTGACTCCGTTCAGCTGAAATGTTTTCTGTTGAATATGCTGAAGGGATTGATATTTCCACTTCTTCATTATAACCTCTCACTTTAAGTCCATGAATTTTAGTAGAATCAGTGATTTGATTTCCACTTATTTTGTGGATATTAGGTGACACTGACTCCCAATTTATCCAGAGTGCTTTCCTTGATGAATGAAGCATCAGACTGCTCATCCAGCAGGGCATATACTAAAACTTTATTCTCTTCATTACTAACATGATATAACCATACAGGAACTATCATGGTGTGCATGTCATGTTTCACTGATTCTTTCACTTTGACCTTATTTGCTACTACTGTGGGTTTATCATCTTTAGGCTGAGTTGCTTGTGCTGGCACCCTTTGGCTCTCAGTTCTTGTCATATCATCATTGTGAAGAGCTGTGGGATGGTATCTCTGACATACTTTACAAACTTTCCTTATTCTACAGTCCTTTCCTTTATGACCCATTTTTAGACACCCTGTACATAACCATTTTTCTTTAGTAAATTTGTACCTAGTATTACCATCAAGTTTGGCAAATTCCTTGCAATCATCTAATTCATGATCCTTTGTACAGTAGTGACAGAATCGTCCTTTCCTTTCCTGGTCCTTGGGATACTGTTTGTTGGCTTGTACATTTACTTTACTTTGGAATGACCACATTGGTTTTTCCTCAATTGCTTTAGCCATGAAAGTTCTACTCCCTCTGTTCTTTGTCATGATGTTTGATTCCCTTGGTTTCCAATTGGTTGTCTTTGTTTGAGTTTTGATCCAATCATTTACTTCTCTACTTACTGAATCCCAGGAAACAAAGGGATCGCTTGCTCCTTTTGCTTCTTTCTGGACAAATTCACATAACATTTCAAAGGGTGGGTGGTGCTCTTCATTGCTACTAGGAGTGTTGTTATTACTGTAAGTATCAAGATATATCATTACTTGCTTTCTCCAGTCATGAACAATATGTTCAGGGAGTTTTGCTAGCACCTTTCTCTGCTCTCTAGGGTCATTCAGAAATGACAAATGAGAAGTGTTTCATTGCAGCTAAACAGCACTTCAAAAAATTTGAGAATGCTGTTAATGCTGGACCATTATGTGGAGAGATTGGTAGCCAATTCATTAACTTTTTTGTGTAGCCATCAGCTATGATGCTTTTGTTTCCAAATCTATCCCTAAGAATTTTCTTTGCTTGCACATAGTCAGCATTGGAGTTAAAGTGCATTAACATTTTAATGGCATCCTTTGCCTCACCAGTTGTATACCTAAGTAGACAAGCCTCTCTCTACTAATAGAAGTTCTAGATTCTACATAAGTTTCAAAGTTTTTCAACCAACTTGGAAATTCCATAGGTTCTCCATCAAAAGTGTTAGGTTCTATTGGAGGGAGGCTCCACTTGGGATCAGGTATGTTAATTGCAAAGATTCCCCCAGGATGGGAAAAGGATTGATGATTCTGTCTCACATTATTAGGCATGTTAACATTATGAGTGTGTCTATGAGAACTTGGTACAAGACTGAGCTGTAGGGTTGAGATTTATTGCTTGAGGTTCACTAAATATTTGTCCATCTACTTCATTTATCATCAATTCATTATCTCTATTGCAAGAAGGTTCCTGTGGGTCATGGAATGTAACATATTTGTGAGGCATGGCATTGTCACTTTGTTGATTTGCAATTGCTTGTGCTTTCATTTCATTTTGTGACTCTATGTATTGTTGAAGATAACTTTGCTTCTTTATACTTTCATCATTACCTGGAAGCATTTTTACTTCTTCAACTAGGCTAAGAGCATTAAGTTTTGCACTGGCAACTGCTAAACCTCTCTCCATGTTTTTCTTTGCGAACATTGCCTGGTCTCTAGCTAACATAACTTCTGCATCTGCTTTTGTCTTAGCTAACATAACTTCTGCCTCTGCCTTTGTCTTAGCTAACCTAACTTCTGCCTCTTCTAAACTATCGCGATATTCCATTTCCTTTCTAAGTCTGGCTACCTTTGCTTCTGCTTCTTGCTTTCTTTGTGCTGATGAACGTGATGAAGTAAATGAGACTCTAGAATGTCTAGACCGCTTGCTAGAACAAATTGATCCTTTGTCATTCTTTAACTCTGTAGCCGCACCGGCTGGGCATCAATTGGCTCTCAGGTGAACTGTTTTATTGATCACACCCATCATCGTAGGGTCGAGGAAAGGCAGTTCTCTCTGACACGTTTATTGATGAGGTAGGCATGACCGTAAGAACTGCGAACAAGTTCTTGGTCTCAATTTCTTACAAAATAACATTATACACGGATATTAAACACTTTCAACATATTACAATATTCATTAACAATACATGCAATTAACTTGGCACTATGACAATCAGTTTTTGCTACAAAATTAAAGTATTTACTTCAGTCACCATCCTGCCCGTCTTTGTCTGAGCGCGACTTGGCCGTGAGTGATGCCCGCAGGCGACCAGCAGGTTAACCCCACACTACTAACAAGTGAGCATCGGCTTCGGTGCTTAATATAGCATTGAATACTGATACTTACACATATTACACGTTTTCATGCAAATAGAAAACTATTGAACATTTCACTTATAAATGCCGAGGAATAATGATGTGAGGTACATACGCTTTACATACAGTAACAAACTCTTTTTTTTTACATTTTATACTTTCTAATATTTCATGGTGAACTTGTTGGTTGTGTTCCAGCTCTTCATTTAGCTCCTCTAACTTTTCTGGCTCTAGTTCCACCAGTTTTGTGTATTCCACATAATACTGATGAAATGCCTCTATTACTTCACTTGACATGGGCTCTAATTCAAAGGGGCTAATTATAATTTTTAATCCTTTCTTAATTTTGCTGGTAACACTGCTCCATTTACGCTTACAGGACTCTGCTCTTCCCTTGGTTACACTGATGATATTCTCTTCCTTTGTCGGTCAGCACTTGCCCCCTAACACTAACTTCATTACAAGCTTAACCCTTGTCCACTTGCTCATCCTCACCTTCTCTAAGGCCATCTACGGCAATAATTTCCTCAGTATCAGACATATCTAACAACTTAATTGTGTCAATACTGAGACACTGAAAGAGCAATATTAAAATTACCACTCTAATACTAGCTAATTGTGGGTAATTTTCGTTCACTTAGGCTACTCAATTCAGTGCACATACATACTATTATACTGTCTTGCCTGTGACGATGGGTTCTACAAAATGGTGGCGAGGCACAGTGGGTAGAAGGGGGTGGTTGTCGTCATGGGTAGAGCTGACCCCAGGGCCTCAGAGGTCAACCTATAGGCTTATGTCAGCGTCCCCTCGTCCTGTGACTCACTCTTGCTACGGTTTCATGTGGAGCCAATTTCTTGCTTGTAGGTCGAGTTCTTACTGTAGCCACACCGGCTGGGCATCAGTTGGCTCTCAGGTGATCTGTTTTACTGATCACACCCATCATCGTAGGGTTGAGGAAGGCAGTTCTCTCTCTGACGTTTATTGATGAGGTAGGCATGACCGTAAGAACTGTGAACAAGTTCTTGGTCTCAATTTCTTACAAAATAATATTATACACTGATATTAAACACTTTCAACATATTGCAATATTCATTTACTACAGTTTTTACTACAAAATTAAAGTATTTACCTTGGTCACCATCCTGCCCATCTTTGTCTGAGCGCGACTTGGCCGTGAGTGACGCCCGCAGGCGACCAGTGGGTTAACCACACTCTACTAACAAGTGAGCATCGGCTTCGGTGCTTAATATAGCATTGAATACTGATACTTACACATATTACACGTTTTCATGCAAATAGAAAACTATTGAACATTTCACTTATGATTACTGAGGAATAATGACAGTAACAGTATATATATATATATATATATATATATATATATATATATATATATATATATATATATATATATATATATATATATATATATATATATATATATATATATATATATATATATATATATATATATATATATATATATATATATATATATATATATATATATATATATATATTTTAATGGCCAATATAAAAGGCTTTAAAGAAAAAAAAGATGCACTTAATTTTTAATGATTAATATTTTAAAGTACGAGTACTGTAAATTATTAACATAAAACGCATTTATTTGAAAGGCAAAGTAACTCAGTTTAAACTTTAAAGGAAAAAAAATATTAATAAGTATTTTTAAGTTGGAGCCTTACATGAAACACATTTAAAAGACAAAATAACCTTGTTTTAAGAAAAAAATAATAATAATTGAAATTGTAAAGCAGAAAAAAAAAGTTTGAAAAAGAAAGTAACTGTTTAAAAAGTAAAACGAACAATTCTTATTATTGATTAATATTTTAAAGCAGAAACTTCAAATGGAACACATATAAAGTTACTCAATTTAAGGAAAAATAAATTACAAAATAGAAACTCTACTTTAAGAAGCAAAATAAACAATTCTTATTACTGATTAATATTTTAAAGTAGAAACTTCTAGTAAACACATATAAAGTTCCTCAATTTAAAGAAAAAAAAATGACAAATTAGAAACTCTACAAGAAACACATTTGTTTGAAAACAAAGTAACTCAGTTTAAAGAAGAAAAATAATTCTTATTGATATTTTAAAGTAGTAACTCCACATGAAACACATTTATTTAAAAAAAAACAAAAAAACAAAGTAACTCAGCAACAGAAGGATCTCATTGACTCAATGAGAATGATGCATCTGACTGCAGTCATTTACCAGTTTGTCAAAATTAGGCGTCAAGTTGCTTGTGCTGATCCTCAATAATGACATGAAGATTCGAGTCTGTGAGAAGTGATCTGTTCTTTAATTTGTTAACTTTTATTATGGAGAAAGTCTGCTCACAAATGTAAATTGATGCAAACAACACAGACATCTTTCTTGCAAAATTTTTCAGATTTTTAAAGTTTTCTGAGTGCAGATATGCACAAAACTCTACCAGTGGTTTATTTTCAAGCAGCCTTTTTAAAGAGTTGTCGGCTTGCAAATCAATCAGTTCCATCTGCAGTTCTTCATTAGCTGTTTCAATGTCACAGGCAAAAAGTGAGCTGAGCAAATTGAATTGGTCTTCATTTGCCATGAAATCAGCAAATCTCATAAATTCCTCATTTAGAGCCATCAGCTGGGAATTGCACTTGTCTGATAATGCTTGTGTGACAGCTCGTGTTTTCAACAAAGGAAAATGAACAAAGTTTTGCTCTTTAAGCTGCTTGGCAAAAAGTTTAAGTTTTGTTTGAAAGGCTTTCACTTCCAAGTACAATTCATGAGCACATACGCCTTTGCCTTGTAGTTTTGTGTTTAACTCATTCAGCTTTTGCATAATGTCTACAACAAATACAAAATCACAAATCCATTCGTCATTCTCCATTTCCTTTGAAAAGTCACAAGATATTTCTTTCACAAAAAAAAAAAAAAAACATGGCAATCTCTGCTTTAACGTCTCACACCCTATATTGCACTTTTCCCATCCTTAACCAGCGGACATTTGTGGTACAACACATCAGTAAAATCTGCCTCGATGTCTTCCAAGAAACTTAGGAATTGCCTGTTTCAGTGCCCGGGCTTTTATTGAGTTCACTGCACGCACCACTGGATCCATAACATGTCTGAGTTTTAAAAAGACTTACAGAGGCTTTTTTGATGTATGATGTAGTGAAAAGATAGCGCACTGTGTGATGGAAAATCTTCTTTGATTTTATCATTCATCAAGGTGACAAGACCACAATGTTTGCCTATGAGTGAAGGAGCACCATCAGTTGTAATACTTGCCAGTTTATCCAGGCTTAATCTAGACCTGATTAGACTATTAATGACACTGTTGTACAAATCCTTTCCAGTAACAGTGTCTTTGAGAGACTCCATAGATAACAATTCCTCTGTAATTTCAAAGTTTTCGTCAATTCCTTTGATGTAAATAAGTACCTCAGCAGTATCCTGAATGTAAGTACTCTCATCTAAAGCAATATAAAACCACTGAAAACTTCCACTGGCTGTTAACACCTGTTCTTGAATATTCATTGCAATTGCATCTATAAGACAAACAATAGTTCTTCGTGACAGAGATATGGCTTCTACTTCTGATTTAACTTCAGGACACACAACACTGACAGCATCAACCATGCAATCTTTGATGGATTCTGCTTTTGCAAATGACTTGTTTTGCTTTGCAATTTTATTTGCTAATACAAAACTTGCCTTTGTCTCTTTTCTTTGTAAAGATTAAGTTTTCTTAAACACAGTTTGCTGTTGCTTAAAACTTTTTACCAGATCAGTTGCCTTCTTTTGCAGTTCTTCCTTTGATAAATTGTGTTCAGAGTTAGCGTGCTTGGTTTGAAAGTGCCATTTTAAATTATATTCCTTGAACACAGCAACTGTTTCATGACAAATCAAACATACAGCCTTAACACCAATTTCAGGAAAGAATTACCTTTCAGTCCACTATTTGTTAAACACTCGGCATTCATCTTCAATTTTTCGCTTTTTAGTTGGTTTCAAATAACTCATCTTGGGTATTTATTTTTTTTTTTCAAGATAATATAAGCTAGGCTACGTCTTAAATCTTTGGCATCTGCCAGGACATTGAAATGATTCGAATGAAAGGCAATTAAATTATTGGCACGGTAACAAATTTGCCAAATTAGCCATTGTTACAAACTTGAGCTTGAGTTAGAAGTCACTTGGTCCTAATGAAGACTGTCGGTGTCTGTAGCCTTTTGATCATCGCTCTCCCACGCATATGCCCACCTACGGTAAGAAAACAAAATGCTCACAATATTATTTGGCATTGCTTGGTAACTTTTTTTTTTTTAATTTAGTAACATTTGGCAGGCCGCATGAATTCCTTTGGCGGGCTGCATGCGTCCCGCGGGCCGTAGTTTGCCCACGCCCGCCTTAACAGCAAACACACACCTTGGGTTATTGTTAAGTTGCAATCCAGTCTTGTCCATGTTGAAGATATTTCCTGGTCTGTGAACGAGGTTGTCTTCCACTGTTTTTTTTCCAGTAAATGAAAATAATTTTTGACCACGTTCCTGTTCATTCCCAATGCTTTGTTCACAGAGACGCTTTCCGATTTTCTGATGGGCAGATCAGGGTTTCGGAAAAGAAACGATTGCAACCAATCGTACCCTGCTTTTTCTGTCTTTTTATAAAAATTATGCTTAATGTTCAGTTTTTGGGCCAACACGAAGGCCATCCCCTGCACATCTGCGCGTGTTGGGGCGAGACCTCGTGCCTATAGTTTCTTGATGTGGTGAACCATTTTACTTTCGTTTTCTGTGCCTAACAAGCATGGTGGTTCTAGGCTTCCTTTGCTAAGGCTATTTGCTTCCAGCCTCCTCTTTAGAGTTGTTTTTGGTATATTGAACTGTATCCTATCATTTTCTTGTTGACTGCATCTGCTGCTTTGAGATTTTCCTCCTTCCATTCTCCCCTAGAATTGGCCAGCTTTCTTTTATAGCGAGTCGGCATTTCCTGGAAAGAACAAACATAAATATTAACAAAACGTTATAAATTTGTGTACTGTATAAGTCAATAAAATTTCACACATGGTCCATCTCTACCGATCTACCGTACTTCTACAATAGTAGATGCACGTGGGCTGCACACTATACCTGGGAGTGCTATGTTGCATGCTCCCAGACAGTCTTCGTCGTGGGTTGGGTGGAGACTTATTACCAACAGGGATGACTCACCCCGACTTACTACTGGAGCGACTAGTATAACGTGGACTCAAAGGTAAACTGGTGCCGGCCGCGCTACCTGACACATCACCAGCTCCATCAGACGTACCACCAATCCACCGTGGCACAGGCCGGTGCGCCAACACGTGGTCATCTGGCCACGTAGCTGCCTCCTTAAGGCTTTTGAGCCTTTTCTCACTGAGTAGCAGTACTAACTCCTTCTCGGCCACGTTAATAAAGTGCTCTATTACCATGAGTTCCTTTAACATGGTAAGAAGTGGCCTGCTCGCTAGCAATCCACTTTTCAAATGTCTCCTCCTGATAGCGACCACATTCTAAATAGGAGTTACTAGGACTTATCTTCCCTCCGCGGAACTACAGGAAATACGCCTCCGGCCACAACTCATAGACACGAGACACGAGAGACACGATTCCCCGCCGGCCGGGGCCACACGCCCTTCATGCGCGGTCGGTGAGTATCGACGCTACGTCCAGCTCGCTCTCCTAGCTCGAGTGCAACTCTCAGGATGTCAGCCTTAAACTCTTCATAATCTTCCAAATCCTCAACTGACATCCTATCATGCACCTTCAAGGCCTTACCCTTCAACATATTGACAACAAAGCCAACCCATCTCTCTTGAGGCCAATCAAATTCTGAAGCTTTCTTCTCAAATCTTCTAAACCACTCTGTCACCTTTTCATCAAACTTAGGAATCAACTTCAAGCTTGTCACCATCTGGCTTTCTATTGGTATCTCCTTAACTCCTCCCCTCAAGCCATGAGGCGAATTAACTTCTATTCGAGTCTTCTCCAACTCAAATATCCTATTGTTTTGAAACCTTCTCCCTCTCATACATCTTCGCCTCCTTCTCGGCTTTCAGCAGCCTCAACTCTTTTTCTTTCTCGGCTTCACGTAATATGGTCTTCTCCTCGGCCTCAAGCCTCTTAGCTTCCCTCTCGGCTTCAAGCCTCCTGGCTTCTCTAGCCTCCTCAATCTTCAATCTTCTTTCCTCGGCTTCTAATTCAAGCTTTCTTAATTCTCTCTTTCTCTCTCGGCTTCAAGCTTCATTCTCCTCATCTCCAACTTAAATCTCATCTCCTTAGACATACTTTCGGTCTGGGAGATACCACTGACGCTGCGGGCAGGGCTAACACGTCCGTGGGTGCTATTTATGGGACTAGGTGTCCTAACACCAAATTGAGCCAAATCTATATTGCCGCTCCCAGCAGAAGCAGGGGACTCAGGTCGTGAGTCATTTCTGCTACTAACCTTGCCCTCCATGACTTACACTGAATGTGGGCACACACCAGACAATGACACAAACAACAGTTTTCTCCATGTGGCGACGAAGCTCCCAGCTGTCCTGGCGAGGTCGCTAATTTCTGTTACGACCACAAATCCCGGCACCTTAACAAAGCTGCCGCACATGGACTAGCTTACCTGAGCCACGTCCTGAGTGGACTCAGTGCAGGGCTCAAAGACGGGCATACAGGGTCTCTTGTGACTTCTACACCGTTTTCACAATGCTCATAACTCCAGGTCACACTGAGACGGTCTGTTTTACCTACCCACAGACAAGGGAGACACTCAAACAACACTTAACACCTACAGCTGCGGAAGAATCGGTTACCACGTCTAGGAAAAACAGTTAACATACAATAACACGTTTATGGTCGAGGTATAATACCCCATTGGACTGCCAACCTCCATAACAGTCCTTCTACTGCCCAACAAAGTATTATAGCCTCAAGCCAAGTAGTATTTTTTTTCTTTTTTTATGTAGGATGGACACTGGCCAAGGGCAACGAAAATCCAATAACAAAAAAAAAAAAATGCCCACTGAAATGCCAGTTCCATAAAAGGGTCAAAGCAGTAGTCAAAAATTGATGAATAAGTGTCTTGAAACCTCCCTCTTGAAGGAATTCAAGTCATAGGAAGGTGGAAATACAGAAGCAGGCAGGGAGTTCCAGAGTTTACCAGAGAAAGGGATGAATGATTGAGAATACTGGTTAACTCTTGCGTTAGAGAGGTGGACAGAATAGGGGTGAGAGAAAGAAAAAAGTCTTGTGCAGCGAGGCCGCGGGAGGAGGGGAGGCATGCAGTTAGCAGGATCAGAAGAGCAGTTAGTATGAAAATGCGGTAGAAGACAGCTAGAGATGCAACATTGCGGCAGTGAGAGAGAGGTTGAAGACAGTCAATTAGACGAGAGGAGTTGATGAGACGAAAAGCTTTTGATTCCACCCTGTCTAGAAGAGCAGTATGAGTGGAACCACCCCAGACATGTGTAGCATACTTCATACATGGATGTATAAGGCCCTTATGCAGAGTTAGCAGCTGGGGGGGTGAGAAAAACTGGCAGAGACGTCTCAGAACACCTAACTTCATAGAAGCTGTTTTAGCTAAAGACGAGACGTGAATTTTCCAGTTCAGATTATACGTAAAGGACAGACCGAGGATGTTCACTGTAGAAGAGGGGGACAGTTGAGTGTCATTGAAGAAGAGGGGATAGTTGTCTGGATGGTTGTGTCGAGTTGATAGATGGAGGAATTGAGTTTTTGAGGCATTGAACAATACCAAGTTTGCTCTGCCCCAATCAGAAATTTTAGAAAGATCAGAAGTCAAGCGTTCTGTGGCTTCCCTGCGTGAAATGTTTACCACCTGAAGAGTTGGACGTCTATGAAAAGACGTGGAAAAGTGCAGGGTGGTATCATCAGCGTAGGAGTGGATAGGACAAGAAGTTTGGTTTAGAAGATCATTAATGAATAATAAGAAGAGAGTGGGTGACAGGACAGAACCCTGAGGAACACCACTGTTAATAGATATAGGAGAAGAACAGTGACCGTCTACCACAGCAGCAATAGAACGGTCAGAAAGGAAACTTGAGATGAAGTTACAGAGAGAAGGATAGAAGCCGTAGGAGGGTAGTTTGGAAATCAAAGCTTTGTGCCAGACTCTATCAAAAGCTTTTGATATGTCCAAGGCAACAGCAAAAGTTTCACCAAAATCTCTAAAAGAGGATGACAAAGACTCAGTAGGGAAAGCCAGAAGATCACCAATAGAGCGGCCTTGACGGAACCCATACTGGCGATCAGATAGAAGGTTGCGAAGTGATAGATGTTTAAGAATCTTCCTGTTGAGGATAGATTCAAAAACTTTAGATGGGCAGGAAAGTAAAGCAATAGGACGGTAGTTTGAGGGATTAGAACGGTCACCCTTTTTAGGAACAGGTTGAATGTAGGCAAACTTCCAGCAAGAAGGAAAGGTAGATGTTGACAGACAGAGCTGAAAGAGTTTGACTAGGCAGGGTGCAAGCACGGAGGCACAGTTTCGGAGAACAATAGGAGGGACCCCATCAGGTCCATAAGCCTTCCGAGGGTTTAGGCCAGTAAGGGCATGGAAAACATCATTGCGAAGAATTTGAATAGGTGGCATGAAGTAGTCAGAGGGTGGAGGAGAGGGAGGAACAAGCCCAGAATCGTCCAAGGTAGAGTTTTTAGCAAAGGTTTGAGCGAAGCGTTCAGCTTTAGAAATAGATGTGATAGCAGTGGTGCCATCTGGTTGAAATAAAGGAGGGAAAGAAGAAGCAGTTATTGGAGATATTTTTGGCTAGATGCCAGAAGTCACGAGGAGAGTTAGATCTTGAAAGGTTTTGACACTTTCTGTTAATGAAGGAGTTTTTGGCTAGTTGGAGAACAGATTTGGCATGGTTCCGGGCAGAAATATAAAGTGCATGAGATTCTGGTGATGGAAGGCTTAAGTACCTTTTGTGGGCCACCTCTCTATCATGTATAGCACGAGAACAAGTTGTGTTAAACCAAGGTTTGGAAGGTTTAGGACGAGAAAAAGTGAGGAATGTATGCCTCCATGCCAGACGCTATCACCTCTGTTATGCGCTTAGCACACAAAGACGGGTCTCTGACATGGAAACAGTAATCATTCAAAGGAAAATCAGCAAAATACCTCCTCAGGTCTCCCCAACTAGCAGAGGCAAAATGCCAGAGGCACCTTCGCGTAGGGAGATCCTGAGGAGGGATTGGAGCGATAGGAAAAGATACAGATATGAGATTGTAATCGGAGGAGCCCAACGGAGAAGAAAGGGTGACAGCATAAGCAGGATTAGAGGTCAGAAAAAGGTCAAGAATGTTGGGCGTATCTCCAAGACGGTCAGGAATATGAGTAGGGTGTTGCACCAATTGCTCTAGGTCGTGGAGGATAGCAAAGTTTGGAGGATAGCAAAGTTACTGCCTCCTGGACGGCAGGCCTTGTCAGGACCTGAGGAGGGAGTAAAGTTGGGGGGGATGAGACACACATACATAGACGCCCGCCCACACACCGCTACCCCCCCCGCACGGTCTTTACTTGAATAAAACACTTTACTTATAAAAATTCTACTGATTAAACAAGGGGGCACTAGATAAATTATGATTATCTCATTGTCAAAGGCAACTCTTCTGCTGTAAACTGAGACTCAAACTAACTGAACAAATAGGAATATGGTAAATTAATCGGGGAAGGAGAATTTCTGGGTGCAGGGATTCTTATGTTAAGTTTATGGCAGAGCTGCCACTCTTATTAATCCTACGTCTGGCGTTCGTACTCTAGCTCTCTCTCATTATCCTTACTACGTTCTTCTTTTTATGTTGCCTTATGTACTAAGTTCTTTTTATGTTGCCTCATGTCCTGCACATTGCAATGCATTTTGGCGTTTTCTACGTAATTAGCTAAAAAAAAAAAAGGCTCAAAATACTTGTTTTTGCTAATGTTATTCTGCTTCTCTATACAGTGTGCTTTGCATGCGTTTTAGCGTTTTGGTACGTAAGAAGTAAAAAAAAAAAAAAAATAAAAAAATAAGACGTTTTTTTCGTAACGTTGTTTTATAATCACATCTAGGGTGAATTCTATGCTTATTAGCGTTTTGGTGCCTTACATGCTCAAAAACACTCAAAAAACACGTTTCTGGTAATGTCGTTTCGTCTCCCATATAGGACACTTTTCATGCATTTTGGCGTTTTAGTACCTAAGAATGTGAAAAAGAAGAAAAAAAAAAAAAACTCGAAATAAACGTTTTAGTAATGTTGTTCTTTTTCTCCATATAGAGCGCTATTCATGCGTTTTAGCTTTTTAATACCTCAGATGCTCAAAAACTCATAATACACAATTCTCGTAATGTCTTTTCATCTCCCCATCTAAGGTACTTTAAATGCATTTTGGCGTTTTTTTTTATGTAACATGCTAAAAAAAAAAAAAACCTCAAAATTTTTGTTTTTGTAATGTTATTCTTTTCTCCATAAAGGCTGTTTTCCATGCGATTTTGCGTTTTTTTTTTGTACGTAAGTAGCTCAAAAGAATGAAAAGAGACGCTTTTGGTATTGTTGTTTTCTTTTGCCATATAGGGTGCTTTCCATGCTTTTTAGCGTTTTAGTGCCTAACACGCTCATAAACACTTAAAAGACACATTTTTGGGGAAATTTCGTTTCCTTATCTCATAAAGGATTCTTTGTATGCATTTTGGCATTTTGGTACCTTAGAATGTTAAGTACACTCAAAATACACGTTTTTGGTAATGTTCTTCTGTTTCTCCCTATAGCTCTTCATGCTTTTTTCGAGTTTTAGTACGTAAAAAGCTCAAAAATACTCATAATACACGTTGCTCATGATGTCTTTTCGTTTGAACGTAAACAAAAACACTGAAAAGACCTTTTTTGGTAATGTTTTGTTTTCCCATATAGGGTGCTTTCCATGCTTTTTATCGTTTTAGTGCACAGTCAAAAGAATTTTGAAATCTCGTTTTCTTACCGCTTATAGCATGCTATGCATGCATTTGTGCGTTTTGGTGTCTAACAATGTGAAAAGAACTCATAATACACGTTTTTGTTAATGTTGTTCTCTTTCTCAATATAGAGTGCTATTTGTACATTTTCGAGTTCTGGTACGTAAGAAACTCAAAAACACTCATAATACACGTTTCTCGCAATGTCTCTTCGTTTCCCTGTATAGGATGTTTTGTATCCATTTTGGCGTTTTTATACACCTAAAATACTTTTTTTTGGTAAGGTTATTTTATTTCTCCATAAAGGATGTTTTGCATGTATTTTAGCGTTTTGATACGTAAAAAAACACTAAAAAGACACGTTTTTTGTAAAGTTGTTTTGTTTCCCCATATAGGGTGCCTTCCATGCTCTTTTTGCGTTTTTGGTGTCTAACATGCACAAAAACACTGAAAAGATATGTCTTTTGGAATGCCGTGTCGTTTCCCCCATATAAAAATCTTTCCATGCATATTAGTGTTTTAGTACCTAACAATGTGAAAACATCTGAAATTAACTTTTTTTTTGGTAATATTGTTTTGTTTCTTCATATAGAGTGGTACTAACGCGTTTTCGCGTTTAGGTACCCATGGATATCAAATCACTCATAATACACGTTTCTCCTAAAGTTTTTTCGTTTCTCTGTATAAAGTACTTTGCATGCATTTTGTGTTTTTCTACGTAACTAACTCAAAAACACTCAAAACACTTGTTTATGGTAATGTTATTCTGTTTCTCTATAGAGTGTGTTTTACATGCGTTTTAGCGTTTTGGTACGTAAGAAATTCGAAAACACTCAAAACACACGTTTTTCGTAATGTTGTTTTGTATTCCCAAATAGGGTGATATCCATGCTTTTTAGTGTTTTGCTGCCTAACGGTCAAAAACACTCAAAAGACAAATTTCTGTCAATGTCGTTTCGTTTTCCCATATAGGAGGCTTTTCATGCATTTTGGCGTTTTGGTACTTAACAATGTGAAAACACTGAGAATAATGTTGTTTCTCCATATAGAGTGATATTCATGCGTGTTAGCTTTTTACTACGTAAGAAGCTCGAATACACTCAAAATACACGTTTCTCGTAATGTCTTTTCGTTTCCCCATATATGATACTTTGCATTTTGCCGTTTTTCTACCTAATAAGCTCAAAAACACTCAAAATACTTGTTTTTGGTAATGTTATTGTGTTTCTTTATGAAGGGTGTTTTGCATGCGTTTTTAGCGTTTTTGTGCGTAAGTACCTCAGAAAAACACTCAAAAGACACGTTTTTGGGAATAATATCTTGTTTTCCCATTTAAAGTACTTTCCATACTTTTTATCATTTTGGTAAATAGCGAGCTCATCAACACTCAAAAGACACGTTTCTTGAAATCTCTTTTCTTTTCTCCATATTGGGTGCTTTGCATGCCTTTTTGGAATTTTGGTACCTAACAAAAGACACTCAAAATACACGTTTTTTGGAAATGTTGTTCTGTTTCTCTATATATAGTGCTATTTATGCTTTATAGTGTGTTGGTACCTGAGAAGCTCAAAAACACTAATCATACACGTTTCTCGTAATGTCTTTTCGTTTTCCAATATCGGGTACTTTGCATGCTTTTAGGCATTTTTTTACGTAACAAAGTAAAAAAAAAAACACTCAAAATACTAGTTCATGGTAATGTTATTATGTCTCATCATAAAGTGTGTTTTGCGTGCGTTTTCGTATATAAGTAGCTTAAAAACATTGAAAAGAGACGTTTTTAGTAATAATGCTTTGTTTTCTCATATAGGGTGGTTTAAATGCTTTTGAACATTTTAATACTTAGCACGCTCATAAACACTCAAAAGACACGTTTCTGGATATCTCGTTTCCTTACCCCTAGGGGTGCTTTGCATGCATTTTGGCGTTTTGGTACCTAACAATGTGAAATACAATCAAAATACACGTTTTATTTTTGGTAATGTTATTCTGTTTCTCCATATAGAGTGCTATTCATGCGTTTTAGTGTTTTGGTATTTAAGAAGCTCAAAAACATTTATAATACACGTTTATCGTAATGTCTTTTCGTTTCCCCATATAGGATTTATTCCTTGCATATTGGCGTTTTTCAGGCAATAAACAAAAAAACACTCAAAATACTTGTTTTCGGTAACGTTATCCTTTCTCCATAAAGGGTGTTCTGCATTCGTTTCAAAGTTTTGGTACGCAAAAAGTTCAAAAACAGTCAAAAGACATGTTTTTCGTAATGTTGTTTTGTATTCTTATGTAGGGTGAATTCCATGCTTTTTAGTGTTTTGGTGCTTAAAACCCTCAAAACACTCAAAAGACACGTTTCTGGTAATGTCGTTTTGTTTTCCCATATAGGGCATTTTACATACATTTTAGCATTTTTCTACGTAACAAGCTCAAAAACACTCCAAATACTTGTTTTTGGTAATGGTTTCTGTTTCTCTGCAGTGGGTGTTTTATATGCGTTTTTTGCGTTTTTGTACGTAAGTAGCTGAAAATACTGAAAACAGATGTTTTTGGTAATGTCGTTTTGTTTTCTCATATAGGGAGCTATCTGTACTTTTTAGCGTTTTGGTGCCTAATACACTCATAAGCACTCAAAAGTCACATTTCTTAAAAATTTCGTTTCCTAACTCCATATAAGGTGCTTTGCATTCATTCTGTGGTTTGGTATCTAACAATGTAAAATACACTCAAAATACAAGTTTTTTGGTCTGTTTCTCCATATAGAATACTTATAATAAACGTTTCTCGTAATGTCTTTTCGTTTTCTCTTAAAGGGTACTTTCCATGCATTTTGACGTTTTTTAACGTAACAAGCTAAAAAAAACACTGAAAACTCCTGTTTTTGGAAATGTTATTGTGTTCTTCCATAGAGGGTGTTTTACATGTGTTTTAGCGTTTTGGTACGTTTTTTTGTTAATGTTTTCTTTTCCCATATAGCGTACTTTTGATTCTTTTTAGCGTTTTGATGCCTAATATGCTCATAAACACTCAATGACACGTTTATGGAAATGTTTTCTTTCCTCACATAGGGTTTTTTGCATGTATTTTGGCGTTATGGTACCTAACAATGTTATATACGCTCAAAATACATGTTTTCGGTAATGTTCTGATTCTCCATATAGAGTGTTATTCATGCATTTTCGACTTTTGGTACCTAAGAAGCTCAAAAACAGTCATAATACGTGTTTCTTTTAATGTCCTTTCGTTTCTGTACGTAAGAAAGTGAAAACACTAAAGACACTTGTTTTTGGTAATGTTATTCTCTTTCTCCATAAGGGGTGTTTTGTATGCGTTTCAAAGATTTTGTTGCTTAATTAAGTAGCTCAAAAATAATTCAAAACACTTTTTTTTTTTGTGAAATTGTGAAGGTGAAATACACCTAAAACACACATTTTTGGTAATGTTATTATATTTCTCCATATAGAATGCTATTCATGCGTTTTAGCGTTTTGGTACTTAAGAAGCTGATAAACACTCATAATACACGTTTCTTGTAATGCTCTTTCGTTTCCCCATATAGTTTACTTTCCATGCATTTTGGTGTTTTAGTGCGTAACAAGCTCAAAAACTCTCAAAATATTTGTTTTTGGTAATGTTATTCTGTTTCCCCATAAAGGATGTGTTTGCATGCGTTTTAGTATTTTGGCACGGAAAAGCTGAAAAACATTCAAAAGAGATGCTTTCCATGCTTTTAAGCGTTTTGGCTCCCAAAAAACACGCAAAAGATACGTTTCTTGGGATGTAGTTTCGTTTCCCCATATAGGGTGCTATCTCATGCACTTTGGCGTTTTGGTACTTAACATTGTGAATAGACTCAAATTACGCATTTTTGGTAATGTTCTGTGTGGTGTGTTGTGTTAACGCATTTTCGCGTTTTGTTATCTAAGACGCTGAATAACGCCCATAATAGATGTTTCTCGTAATGTCTTTTCATTTCCCAATATAGGATACTTTGTATGCATTTTGGCGTTTACTACGTAACAATCTCAAAAACACTGAAAATACTTCT
The DNA here is from genome assembly GCF_035594125.1 of Scylla paramamosain. Lineage (NCBI taxonomy): Eukaryota > Metazoa > Arthropoda > Malacostraca > Decapoda > Portunidae > Scylla > Scylla paramamosain. The sequence goes on along the minus strand of NC_087159.1, from coordinate 21,664,423 downwards.
TTTTTGGTAATGTTATTCTGTTTCTTCATAAAATGTGTTTTCTATGCGATTTAACGTTTTGGTACGTAAGAAGTTCAAAAACACTAAAAAGACACGATTTTCGTATTCTTGTTTAGTATTCCCATACAAGAAGAATTCCATTTTTTTTTTTTTTGCACCTAACAAGGCCAAAACACTTAAAAGACACGTTTATAGTAATATCATTTTGTTTCCCCATATAGGAGGTTTTGCTTTCATTTTGTCGTTTTGGTACCTATTAATGTTAAAAACAGTCAAAATAGACGTTGCTGGTAATGCTGGTCTGTTTCTCCATATAGAGTGCTACTCATGCGCTTTATCAACTTCATATCTAAGAAGGCCCCTCATGATACACGTTTCTTGTAATGTCTTTTCGTTTCCCCCATATAGGGTGCACTTAATGCAGTTTGGCGTTTTTCTACTTAACAAGATAAAAAAAGAAAAAACACTAAATACTTGATTTTGTTTATGTTATTCAGTTTTTTTCCTTAAAGCTTGTTTTGCGTGCATTTAAGTGTTTTCGTGCGCAAGTAGCTCAAAAACACTCAAAAGACACGTTTTTTTTGGTAATATTGTTTCTTTTTCTCATATATGGAGCTTTCCATGCTTTTTAGCGTTTTTGTGCCTTACACGCTTATAAACACTCAAAAGACACGTTTCTGGAAATGTCGTTTCCTTTCCACATATAGTGTGCTGTGCATGTATTTTGGTGTTTTGATACTTAACAATGTGAAATACACTTGAAATACACGTTTTTGGTAATGTTGTTCTGTTTTTCCATATAGAGTGCTATTCATGCTTTTTTGGGTTTTCGTACCTAAGAACTCAAAAACACTCCTAATACACGTTCCTTGTAATATCTTTTTGTTTTCCCATATGTGACATTTTCATGCATTTTGGCGTTTTTGTACGCAGCAAACCCAAAAACGGTCAAAATAGTTGGTTTAGGTAAATTATAAAGTTTCTCCATAAAGGGTGTTTTGCATACGGTTTAGCATTTTGGTACGTAAGAAGTTCAAAAAAGATTCAAAAGGCACGTTTTTCGCAATATTATTTTATATTCCCATATAGAGTTATTTCCATGCTTCTTAGCGTTTTGGTGCCTAACACACTTATAAAAACTCAAAAGATATGTTTCTGGATATGCCTTTTCTTTTCCCCATATAGGGTGCTTAAAATCCATTTTGGAGTTTAGGTACCTAATAATGTGAAACACAATCCAAATATGCCTTTTTGGTAATGATATTCTGTTTCTCCGTATAGAATGCTGTTCATGCATTTTACCGTTCTGGTACGTAATGAAGCTCAAGAACACTCATAATACACATCTCTCATGAAGTCCTTTCGTTTCCCGATATAGGGTACTTTGCATGCATTTTGTCATTTTTTTTTCCGTAAGCTCAAAAAACACTCAACATACCTGTTTTTGATAATGTTATTTTAATTCTACATAAAGGGTGTTTTGCATACGTTTTAGCGTTTCGATACGTAAGATGTTCAAAAACACTCAAAAAACACTTTTCTTTTTTTTTTCGTAATGTTGTTTTGTATTCCCACATAGGGTGATTTCCATGCTCTTTAACGTTTTGGTGCCTAACGCTTAAATTTTTCTTTTTTTTTTTTTTTGGTAATGTTAATCTGTTTGACCATAAACTGATTTTCGCATGGGTTTCAGCGTTTTGGTACGTAAGAAAATACACGTCAAAATTCACTTTTTTTTTTTTTAATGTTGTTTTCTATTCCCATAGAGGGTTCCTTCCATGCTTTTTAACGTATTGGTGCACTCAAAAGATACATTTGTTGGAATGTCGTTTTGTTTCCCATATAAGGGGATTTCCATGCGTTTTGGCGTTTTGGTACCTAACAATGTGAAAACCTTTAAATTACTTGTTTTTTGTAATGTTTGCTCCATATAGAATGGTATTAAAGCTTTTTCGCATTTTGTTATAAAAAAAAAAACTCAAAAACAGTCATAATACACGTTTCTCATAATATCTTTTCGTTTCTCCATATTGTGTACTTTGCATGCATATTGAGGTTTTTCTATGTAAAAAGCTGAAAAAAAAACACTCAAAATATTTGTTTTGGTAACATTACTCTTTTTTTCCATTGTGTTTTGCATGCGCTGAAATATTTTGGTACATAAGAAGTTCAAAAACACTCAAAAGACATGTTTTTCGTAATGTTGTTTTGCATTCCTGTTTAGGGTGAATTTCATGATTTTTAGCGTTTTTGTGCCTAACACGTTCAATGAAGACACGTTTCTTTTAATGTCATGCATGCTTGGCATGCATGACATTTTGAAAATCTCGTTTCTTTACCTCATAAGGGGTGCTTTTCACGCATGGAATTTGGCGTTTTGGTACCTAACAATGTGAAATGCACTCAATATACACGTTTTTTTGATAATGTTCTCATGTTTCTCCATATACAGTGCTATTCATGCGTTTTGGAGTGTTGGTCCGTAAGAAGCTCAAAAACTTTCATAATACACATTTCTTGTAATCTCTTTTTGTTTCCCTATATTCTTATATATACTTAGCATGGATTTTGGCTTTTTTTATACGTAACAAGCTCATACACTTAAAGTACTTGTTTTTGGTAATGTTTTTTTTTTCTCCATAAAGAGTTTTTTTTGCATGTATTCTACCGTTTTGATACGTAAATAGCTGAAAAACACTAATAGTAGCTGAAAAACACTAAAAGGCACTTTTTTTGTAAAGTTGTTTTCTTTCCCCTATAGGGTGCTTTACATGCTTTTTAGCGTTTTAGTACCTAACATGCTCATAAACACTTATAAAACACGTTTCTGGTAATGTCATTTACTTTCCCGATATTGGGTTCTTTGCATGCATTTTGACGTTTTAGTACATAACAATGTCAAATACAGTGAAAATACATGTTTTTAGCAATGTTATTCACCAGAAAGGGTATTTTTGCATGTGTTTTAGCGTTTTGGTACCTAAGTAAATGAAAAAAAAAACAATGAAATTAGTCGTTTTTGATTATATATATATATATATATATATATATATATATATATATATATATATATATATATATATATATATATATATATATATATATATATATATATATATATATATATATATATATATATATATATATATATATATATATATATATATATATATATATATATATATATATATATATATATATTCAAAGATAGGGTGCTTTCCATGCTTTTTATCGTTTCGGTACCTAGCACGGTCACAAACACTCAAAACGCGTTTTGGTACGTAAGAAAATGAAAAAAAAAAGAAAAACTCAAAGGAGACGATTTTGGTAATATGATATATATATATATATATATATATATATATATATATATATATATATATATATATATATATATATATATATATATATATATATATATATATATATATATATATATATATATATATATATATATATATATATATATATATATATAAAGAAAGATGTCAGCTTGAGCCATTCTCTCCGACACCCTCAATACGGATAGACCTTCGCTACTGAAGAAGGGTCAAGGACCCGAAATCGCGATCTAGCGAAAATGACTAGCTTCGGCGAAGTCATACAGCCAATTAAAAAAGAATATAAGACAATCATGAGATATAAGGAAAATATCTTAAGAAAAATAATAAATGCTCAACTAGCTATCACATTCAATGATATATATATATATATATATATATATATATATATATATATATATATATATATATATATATATATATATATATATATATATATATATATATATATATATATATATATATATACATATACATATATACATATACATATATATATATATATATATATATATATATATATATATATATATATATATATATATATATATATATATATATATATATATATATATATATATATATATATATATATATATATATATATATATATATATATATATATATATACATATACATACATATATATATATATATATATATATATATATATATATATATATATATATATATATATATATATATATATATATATATATATATATATATATATATATATATATTTTTTTTTTTATTTATTTTTTTTTTTATTTTTATTTATTTTTTTTTTTGTGTGAGTAACAAACTGAAAAACACTCAAAATACTTGTTTTTGGTAATGTAATTACATTTTTCCATGAAGGGTGTTTTGCATGCCTTTTTGCGTTTTTCTACTAAGTAGCTCAAAACACTGAAAAGAGGTTTTTGGTAATGTTGTTTTGTCTTTCCCATATAGAAAGCTTTCCATAGTTTTTAGCGTTTTGTTGCCTAAGTCACTCATAAACAATGAGAAGACACGTTTTTTGGAAATCTCGTTTCCTTACTACATATAAGATGCTTTGCATGCATTTTGGTGTTTGGTACCTAACAATTTGAAATACACTCAAAATACACATTTTTGGTAATGTTCTTTTTCTCCATATAGAATAACATTCCTGTGTTTTCGAGATTTAGTACCTAAGGAGTTAAAAAAAACACTGATAATACACGTCTCTCGTAATGTCTTTTCCTATCCTCATATTGGGTACTTTCCATGCTTTTCTGCGTTTTTGTACGCACTCAAAATATTTGTTTTTTAAAACATTATTGTGTTTTACATAAAGGGTGTCTGCATCCATTTTACCGTTTTGGTACGTATATAGCTTAAAAACACAGAAAAGACACGTTTTTGCATTTTTTTTTTTTCCTTGAAGGGTTACTTCAGTGCTTTATATGTGTTGGTGCCTAACACGCTCACAAACACTAAAAAGGCACGTTCCTGGAAATGTCGCTTTCTTTCCTCATATAAGTTTCTTACGATCCATTTTGGCGTTATGGCACCAAAAAAAATATGAAACACACTCAAAATACACGTATTTGGTATGGTTGTTCTTTTACTCCATATAGAGTGTTATTGTTACATTTTAACGTTTTCGTACATAAAATGTTCAAAAACACTCATAATACAGGTTTCTCATAATGGCTTTTCAATAGCCCATCTAGATTAATTTGGATGCATTTAAGCATTTTCAACGTAAGAAACTGAAAACACTCAAAATACACGTTTTTTTTGTAAAATTATACTGTTTTTCCATAAAGTGTTATTTTTTTTAATGCGTTTCAGCGTTTTGGTACGTAAGTAGCTCTAAAACACTGAAAAGAGACGTTCTTGGTAATATATATATATATATATATATATATATATATATATATATATATATATATATATATATATATATATATATATATATATATATATATATATATATATATATATATATATATATATATATATATATATATTTTTTTTTTTCACATTTAGGATGCTTTACCTGCTTTTTATAATTTTAGTGCCTAGCACGCTCATAAACACACACACACACAAAAAATAAAACACGTTTCTTGAAATATTGTTTTCTTTCCTCAAATAGGGTGCTTTGCACGCATCTTCGTGTTTTGGTACCAAACAATGTGAAATATACTCAAAATACACCTTTTTGGTAATGTTCCTCTTTATCTCCATAGAAAGTGCTATTGATGCCTTTAGTGTTTTGGTACCTAAGAAGCTCGAAAACACTCATAAGACATGTTTCTCATAATTTCTTTTTGTTTCGCCGTATAGGGTACTTTGCATGCATTTTGGCGTTTTGCATGTAACAAGCTGAAAACACTCAAATACATGTTTTTTTGGTTAGGATTTTTGGTTAGTTTTTTTTTTTTGGTAATGTTATTCTATTTTTTCCATAAAAGGTGTTCTGCATACGTTATAATGTTTTGGCTCATAATAAGTTAAAAAAAAAACTCAAAAGATGCGTTTTTCGTAATGTTGTTTTGTATTGCTTTAATTACTCCCAGTGAGGTCTAAAGCACTGTTCAGAGGGTGCTGTGAACTTATCATTAAACCCAGCTGAACGTTTCCCTTTGTGTCTCACAACACAAGGGGGCAGTCACAGCCTGTCCTCTAAAGACAATTTTTTTCCTCCACACAAAACTACAAGCAACTAATAACACACACACCCTTCACTCAAAAATTTCAAAATTATCGTGGCGACTCCTACACCAGGCTCGGAGTCCCCATCTGTGGAGGGGACCATAAATGTCCTCAGGTTGGACTGCCTTTCTGTCGACGACCCTAAGCGTCTTGACACACCCCCTCAACTTTTTCTTCATTAACTTCTGCAACATTCGCGGAATAAGATCTAATTTTCGATCTGTAGAACGCCACCTCTCCTCTTCTAAACCTCATCTTCTTTTCCTCACTGAAACTCAGGTGTCTCAGGCAACTGACAGTAGCCCCTATTCTGTTCCCTCCTACTTTCTCTATCCTCATTTTCGATCCAAAGCTGAATGTTGCGTTTATGTGAGCAATGACTTAACCTGCTCTCGTTCCCACGCTCTTGAATCTACCGAGTTTTCCATTATCTGGCTACGACTACAGAGTCACACTCAAACTAAATTTATCTGTGCCTCTCACCTCTCACCTAACTCCTATGATTATAAAAAATTCTTTGACTACTTAACTTCCGGAGTGGAGCACATTCTGACTTTCTTCCCTTTTGCAGAGATCTCCATTCTTGGAGACATCAGTGTTCACCACCAGCTTTGGCTGGTGAACTAGCTTTCAACTTTGCTATCCTCCATGAACTAGAGCAATTGGTGCAACACCCTACTCGTATTCCTGACCGTTTTGGAGTTACGCCCAACATTCTTGACTTTTTCCTGACCTCTAATCCTTCTTCTTATGCTGTCACTCTTTCTTCTCCGTTGGGCTCCTCCGATCACAATCTCATATCTGTATTTTGTCCTATCGCTCCAATCTCTGCTCAGGATCCCCCTAAGCGAAGGTGCCTCTGGCGTTTTGCCTCTGCTAGTTAAGGGGACCTGAAGTTGCTGATTTTCCTTGGAATGACTACTGCTTCCGTGTCAGAGACCCGTCTTTTTGTGCTGAGCGCATAACAGAGGTGCTAGTGTCTGGCATGGAGGCGTACATTCCTCACTCTTTTTCTCGACCTAAACCTTCTAAACCTTGGTTTAACACAGCTTGTTCTCGTGCTATGCATGATAGAGAGGTGGCCCACATAAGGTACCTAAGCCTTCTATCACCAGAATCTCATGCACTTTATATTTCTGCCAGGAACCATGCCAAGTCTGTTCTCCAACTAGCCAAAAACTCCTTCATTAACAGAAAATGTCAAAACTTTTCAAGATCTAACTCCCCTCGTGACTTCTGGCATCTAGCCAAAAATATCTCCAATAACTTTGGTTCTTCTTCTTATCTTCCTTTATTTCAACCAGATGGCACAACTGCTATCACATCTATTTCTGAAGCTGAATTCTTCGCTCAAACCTTTGCTAAAAACTCTACCTTGGACGATTCTGGACTTGTTCCTCCCTCTCCTCCACCCTCTGACTACTTCATGCTACCTATTAAAATTCTTCGCAATGATGTTTTCCATGCCCTTATTGGCCTAAACCCTCGGAAGGCTTATGGACCTGATGGGGTCCCTCCTATTGTTCTCCGAAACTGTGCCTCCGTGCTTGCATCTTGCCTAGTCAAACTCTTTCAGCTCTGTCTGACAACATCTACCTTTCCTTCTTGCTGGAAGTTTGCCTACGTTCAGACTGTTCCTAAAAAAGGTGACCGTTCTAGTCCGTCAAACTACCGTCCTATTGCTTTAATTTCCTGCCTATCTAAAATTTTTGAATCTATCCTCAACAGGAACATTCTTAAACATTTATCACTTCACAACCTTCTATCTGATCGCCAGTATGGGTTCCGTCAAGGCCGCTCTACTGGTGATTTGACTTTCCTTACTGAGTCTTGGTCATCCTCTTTTAGAGATTTTGGTGATACTTTTGCTGTTGCCTTGGAGATATCAAAAGCTTTTGATAAAGTCTGGCACAAAAGTTTGATTTCCAAGCTACCCTCCAACGGATTCTATCCTTCTCTCTGTAACTTCATCTCAAGCTTCCTTTCTGACCGTTCTATTGCTGCTGTGATAGATGGTCACTGTTCTTCTCCTAAATCTATTAACAGTGGTGTTCCTCAGGGTTCTGTCCTGTCACCCACTCTCTTCTTATTATTCATTAATGATCTTCTATACCAAACTTCTTGTCCTATCCACTCCTACGCTGATGATACCACCCTGCAATTTTCCACGTCTTTTCATAAACGTCCAACCCTTCAGGAGGTAAACATATCACGCAGGGAAGCCACAGAGCGCCTCACTTCTGATCTTTCTAAAATTTCTGATTGGGGCAGAACAAACTTGGTATTGTTCAATGCCTCAAAAACTCAATTTCTCCATCTATCAACTCCACACAACCATCCAGACAACTATCCCCTCTTCTTCAATGATACTCAACTGTCCCCCTCTTCTACAGTGAACATCCTCGGTCTGTCCTTTACTTATAATCTGAACTGGAAACTTCACATCTCATCTCTAGCTAAAACAGCTTCTATGAAGTTAGGTGTTCTGAGACGTCTCCGCCCGTTTTTCTCACCCCCCCCAGCTGCTAACTCTGTACAAGGGCCTTATCCGTCCATGTATGGAGTATGCTTTACATGTCTGGGGGGTTCCACTCATACTACTCTTCTAGACAGGGTGGAATCAAAAGCTTTTCGTCTCATCAACTCCTCTCCTCTAACTGACTATCTTCAGCCTCTCTCTCACCGCCGCAATGTTGCATCTCTAGCTATCTTCTACCGCTATTTTCATGGTAACTGCTCTTCTGATCTTGCTAACTGCATGCATCCCATCCTCCTGCGGCCTCGCTGCACAAGAGTTAACTAGTATTCTCAATCATTCATCCCTTTCTCTGGTAAATTCTGGAACTCCCTGCCTGCTTCTGTATTTCCACCTTCCTATGACTTGAATTCCTTCGAGAGGGAGGTTTCAAGACACTTATTCATCAATTTTTGACAACTGCTTTGACCCTTTTATGGGACTGGCATTCCAGTGGGCATTTTTTTTTTATTGGATTTTTGTTGCCCTCGGCCAGTGTCCCTCCTATGAAAAAAAAAAAAAAAATGTGTGATTTCCATGCATTTTAGCGTTTTATTGTCTACCACACTCAAAAACACTTAAAAGACACTTTTCCCCATATATGCTTATTTCCATGCATTTTGGCGTTTTGACACTTAATAATGAGAAAAACACTAAAAATACACGTTTTTGGTAATGTTCTGTTTCTGGATATAAAGTGCTATTGATGCGTTTTAGCATTTTGGTATCTAAAAAGCTCAAAACTCTCATAATACACGTTTCTCGTAATGTATTTTGGTTTCCTTATATAGAGTACTTTGTATGCTTTTTAGCATTTTCTGCGTAACAAGCTGAAAACACTTAAAATTCACGTTTTGGTAAAGTTATACTGTTTCTCCATAAATTTTTTTCTTGCTTGTGTTTTAGCGTTTTGTATGTAGCTCAAGATCACTGAGAAGAAACGTTTTTGGTAATATTGTTTTGTTTTCCCATATAGGGTGTTTTCATGCTTTTTATCGTTTTGGTACTTAGCACGCTCAGAAACACACAAAAAAAATAGGTTCTCGAAATCTCGTTTTCTTTCCCCATATATGGTGTTTTGCATGCATTTTGGCTTTTTGGTAGCTAATAATGTGAAATACTCTCAAAATACCCGTTTTTGGTAATATTGTTCTGTTTCTACATATAGAGTGATATTCATGACTTTTAGTGTTTTTGGTACCTAAGAAGCTCGAAAGCAGTCATAATACACGTTTATCGTAATGTCTTTTTGTTTCCACATATAGGGTAATTTACATGCATTTTGGCGATTTTTTACGTAACAAGCTGAAAACACTCAAAATACTTGTTTTCTCTAGTGTTATTCTCTTTCTCCATAAAGAATGTTTTGCATGCGTTTTAGCGTTTTGGTACGTAAGAAGACGAAAAACACGAAAAATACAAGTTTTTCGTAATGTTTTGTATTCCCATACAGGGTGAAATCATGCTTTTTCAAATTTTAGCATCTAAGAAGCTCTTAATACACATTTCTCGTAACGTGTTTTCGTTTCCTCATATAATGTACTTTCCATGCATTTTGACATTTTTGTGTCAAAAACACTCAAAATTTTTGTTTCTGGTAATGTTATTGTGTTCCTTCATAAAGAATGTTTTGCAAGCGTAAGTAAATAGCTTCTTAAAAACACTCAAAAGAAACGTTTTTGGTATTTTTTGGTAATGTTTTTTTTTTACCCTAAGAGGCTCAAAAACTCTCATAGTACACGTTTTCCATAATGTCTTTTCGTTTCACCATATAGAGTATTCTGCTTGCACTTTAGCATTTTCTACGTAACAAGCAAAATAACATTTAGAATACACGTTTTGGTAAAGTTATACTGTTTCTCCATAAAGTTTTTTTTTGGATGCGTTTCAGCGTTTTGGTACGTAAGTAGCTGAAAACACTGAAAAGACACGTTTTAGCTAATATAGTCTTGTTTTCCCATATAGAGGGCTTTTCATGCTTTTTTAGCATTTTGATGCCTAACACGTTCATAAACACTTAAAAGACACGTTTCTAGAAGTGTTTCCTATACCCACAGAGAGTGCTTTTTATGCATTTTGGCATTATGGCACCTAACAATGTGAAAACAATGTGAAACGCTCAAAATACACTTTTTTTGGTAATGTTCTTTTCTCTATATAGTGTGCTATTCATGCGTTTTATCGTTTGGGTACATAAGACTTTCTAAAACTCTTATAATACGCATTTTTCGTAATGTCTTTTCGTTTCCCCATATAGGTACTTGCATTTTGGTGTTTTTCTACGTAAAAAATCTAAAAACACTCAAAATACTTTTTTTTTTGTAATATTGTTCGGTTTCTCCATAAACGAGGTTTTGGATGATTTTTAGAGGTTTGGTATGTAATAAGTTCAAAAACACTCAAAAGACAGGTTTTTCGTAATTTTGTTTTGTATTCCTATATAGGGTGGTATCCATGTTTTTTACCGTTTTAGTTCTTACCACGCTCAAAAACACTCAAAAGACACATTTCTGGTAATGTCGTCTTGTTTCCCAATATACGGGACTTTGCTTGTATTTTGGCGCTTTCTTACATCATAATATTAAAAACGCTCAAAAGACGCGTTCTAGGTAATGTTCTGTTTCTCCATATAGATTGCTAATCACGTCTTTTAGCATTTTGGTATATAAGAAGCTCAAAAACATTCATAATACATGTTCCTCGTAATGTCTTTTCGTTTTTGGATATAGGGTACTTTGCATGCATATTTGCGATTTTGTACGTAACAAGATAGAAAAAAAAAACACTGAAAATATTCGCCTTTGGTAATGTTATTCTATCTCTCCATAAATGGTGTTTGGATTTGTTTTAGCGTTTTGATACGCAAGTAGCTCAAAATCACTGAAAGCACGTTTTGGTAATATTGTTTTCTCTTTTCTTATTCCCATATAGTGTACTTTGCATGTTTTTTTTTTTTCTTATCGTTTTGGTGCTTAGGACGCTCATAAACGCTTAAAAAGACACGTTTCTAGAAATGTTGTTTCTTCTCCACATATATGGTGGTTTGCATTTATTTTTTGGTGTTTTGCTACCTAATAATGTGAAAGACACTGAAAATATACGTTTTTGATAACGTTATTATGTTTCTCTATATAGAGTAATATTCTTGCGTTTTTGCTTTTTGGTACCTATGAAACTGAAAAAAAAAAAAAACACTCATAATAATCGTCTTTGGTAATGTCGTTTCGTTTCCTCACCTAGGGTATTTTTCATGCATTCTGGCGTGTTTTTACGTAGTGAGCTCAAAAACACTGAAAAATACTTATTTTTAGTAATGTTATTCTGTTTCTCCATAAGGGGTGTTTTCCATGCGTTTTAACGTTTTGGTACGTAAGAAGTAAAAAAAAAAAAAAAACAATCAAAAGACACGTTTTACGTATTGTTGTTTTGTATTTCCATTTAGAGTGATCTCCATGCTTTTTAGCATTTTGGTGCCTAACACTCTTAAAAAACACTTAAAGGACATGTTTCTTTTCTCCATATAGGGGGCTTTACATGAATTTTTGCGGTTTGGTATCTTATAATGTGAAAAAGAAACTCAAAATTCACGTTTTTAGGAATGTTTCGGTTTTTTCATACAGAATGCTATTAATACGTTTTAGCATTTTGGTACTTAAGGAGATGAAAACTCTCATAATACACGTTTTTCGAAATGTCTTTACGTTTCACCATATGGAGTACTTTACATGTATTTTGGCATTTTATAAAGTAACAAGCTCAAAAACACTATAAATACACATTTTTGGTAAATTTATACCGTCTCTCCATATTTTTATTTATTTTTTTTTTGCATGCGTTATTGTGCTTTGATACATATGTAGCTGAAAAAAAAAAAAAACACTGAAAAGAGATGATTTTGGTAAGATTGATATTTTATTATTACCAAAATATTTCACATTGTTAGGCACCAAAACGCCAAAATGCATGCACATTATACTTAGAAAAGGAAACAAGATTTCCAGTCTTTTTCAATGTTTCGGAGCTTGCTAGTTACCAAAACGCTATGAAACATGGAAAGCACCCTATATGTGAAAAAAAAAGTCTCTTTCCAGTGTTTTTGAGTTACGTCCCAAACCCTAAAACTCATGTAAAACACACTATATGGAAAAAAAAAGAATATTACCAAAAAGAAGTACTTTACGTGTATTTAATCTTATTATGTACAAAAGTGGCAAAATTCATGCATATATGGGAAAAGAAAAGACATTACAAGAAACGTGTATTATGAGTGTTTTTGAGCTTCTTAGGTAGAACAACGCCATTACGCGTTAATAACACTCAACATGGAGAAAACAAACATCTCCAAAGATGTGTATTTAGAGTGTTTTTCCTGTTATTAAGTACCAAAACGCCAAAATAAATGTTCCCCCTATATGGGGAAACGAAACGACATTGCAAGAAACATATCATTTGAATGTTTTTGTGCTTGTTATGCATCAAAAGCCTAAAAAAGCATGAAAATCACCCTACATGGGAATAAAAAAAAATGTATTTGGAGTGTTTTAAGCTTCTTACCTACCAAAAACGCTGAAACACATGCAAACAAAAAAAAAAAAAAAAAAAAAGGTAGAAAAAACATAAATTTATCCAAAATCGTGTATTTTGTTTTTCAATTTGTTACATAGAAAGAACGTCAAAATAGATGCAAAGTACTCTATATTGGGAAACGAAAAGACATAACGAGAAACGTGTGTCATGAGAGTTTTTGAGCTTTTTGGTTAACAAAACGATAAAACGCATGAATAGCACTCTATAAAGAAAATCAGAACAACATTACCGAAAACGTGTATTTTGTATTTTCACAGTTAGGTACTCAAATGCTAAACTGCATGTAAAGATTCCTATATGGAGAAACGAAACGACATTACAGAAACGTGTCTTTTGAACGTTTTTTTTTTTTTTTTTCAGCGTTTTAGACACCAAATCAGTAAAACAAAGCATGGAAAGCACCTATGGGAATAGATGACAATTTTACCAATAAGGTGTCTTTTAAGGGTTTTGAGCTTCTTACGTACCAAAATGCTAAAACTCAAGCAAAACACCCTTTCTTGAGAAACAGAATTGACATGACGAAAAAAAAAAAAAAAATTTGAGTTTGTTTTCAGCTTAAGTACAAAAACGCTAAAAATGCATCAAAAGTAACCTATATGGGATAACGAGAGAACATTACGAGAAACGTGTATTATAAGTGAGTTTCAGTTTTTTAGGTACGAAAACGATAAATCCCATGTGGAGAAATAAAACAACAACAATAAATGTGCATTTTCTGTGGTTTTCACATCCTTAGGTAGCAAAACGTCAAAATGCACGCAATACACCCTCTACTATGGTAAACAGAAACGTCATTTCCAGAAACGTGTCTTTTAAGTGTTTATGAGCGTGTTAGGCACCAAAACGCTAAAAAGCATTTAAACCTCCCTATATGGGAAAGAAAATATTACTAAAAAGGTGTCTTTTGAGTGTTTTTAAGGTACGTACAAAAAAGTTAAAATATGGAAAAACATAATATTACCAAAAAACAAGTATTTTGATGTTTTTTTTTATTGTAATTTGATTGTTTTTGAGCTTGTTACGCACAATATGGAGAAACATATGGAGAAACTGATCACCATCTCAAAACGCGTGTATTTTGAGTGTATTTAACATTTTTAGGTGCCATAAAACCAAAATGAATGCAAAGCCACTTTTATGGGGAAACGAAGTGTCTTTACAAGAAACGTGAATTATAAGTGTTTTTGAGCTTCTTCGGTACCAAAACGCTAAAACGCATAAATAGCATTATATATATAGAAACAGTACAATATTATAAAAAAAAACCAAGTGTTTTGAGTGTTTTTGAGCTTGTTGCGTACAAAAAGATTAAAAAGAGTGCAAAGAACTCTATATGTGGAAATAAAAACACATTACGAGAAAAGTGTATTATGAGTATTTTTTTTTATTTCTTAGGTAAGGAAACTCTGAAACGCATGAATAGCTCTCTATATAGTGAGAAGAACAACATAACCAAAAAGTGTGCATTTTAAGCGTATTTCACATTTTTAGTTGCCATAACACTAAGATGTATGTAAAGCATCCTATACGGGGAAAGGAAACGATATTTCCAGAAACATGTCTTTTGAGTTTTTATGAGCGTGTTAGGCACCAAAATGCAAAACAGCCTTGAAAGCACCCTATATGGGAAAAGAAAACAAGATTCCCCAAAAAGGTGTCTCTTGAGTGTTTTTGTGCTATTTATGTACCAAAACGTTAAAATACATGCAAAATACCTTATATTGAAAAACACAATAACATTACCAAAAAGAAGTATTTTAGATGTTTTTGAGCTTGTTACATATAAAAACGGCAAAATGCATGTACCTTTTTTTTGCTAAACGAAAGGACATCACGAGAAACGTGAGCCTCTTTGGATATAAAATCAATAAAACGCATGAATAGCACTTTGAACGGACAAACTATAATGAGAAACCATATGGAGAAACTTTACTTTAAACGTGTATTTTTTTTTTTTTTTTTTATGTATTTAACATTGTTAGGTTCCAAAACGCCAAATTGCATGCAGAAGTCCCTATATGGGGAAAGGAAATGAGATTTCCATAAAGGTTGCTTTTCATTTTTTTTTTTTTTTAGCGTTTTATGCAATAAAGCGATAAAAGAAAAAACGTCGAAAAACCCTTTATGGGAAAACAAAACAAAATAAAAATCGTATTCTTTAAGTGTTTTTGAGCTACTGACGTACCAAAACGCTAAAACGAATGTAAAAAAAAGCATTCATGGAGAAACAGTATAACTATACGAAAAACGTGTTTTCTGAATGTTTTTAAGCATAGAATAATGCAAAAATGTATGTAAAGTTATTTATATGAGGACAAGAAAGATATTCCGAGAAAAGTGTATAATGTGAGTTTTTTGAGCTTCTTAGGTATCAAAATGCTAAAACGCATGAATAGCACTCTTTATTTAAGAAACAACAGAACAACATTAAAAAAAAAAAGTATATTTTGAGTGTTTTCTCTTTGCTAAATACTAACTCGTGAAAATACCTTCAAATCCCATTATATGGAGAAACGAATCTCGTGTCTCAAGTGTTAGGCACCAAAATGATAAAAAGCTTGAAAAGTACCAAATATGGGAATACAAAACAATGTTACGAAAAACTTGTCTTTTCAATGTTTTTTTTTTCTTAAGTCTTAAAACGCAAAAAGGCATCCAAAAGACACTTTATAGAGAAACAGAATAACATTACCAAAAACAATTATTTTGATTTTTCTAGCTTGATATGTAGAAAAACAAGAAAGTGCATGCAAAAAATTTTTAATGAGGAATCGAACACACCTTAAAAGAAACAAATATTATGAGTGTTTTTGAGATTCTTAGGAACCAAAACGAAAATGAGTTAATAATACTCTTCAAGAAACAACAGAACATTACCGAAAACATGTATTTTTATTTTTATTTTTTTACGTTGTTAGGTATGGGGTAACGAAACAACTATACAAGAAACATGTTTTGACTATTCATGAGCATGTTAGGCACCAAAACGCTAAAAAAAAAAAAAAAAAGCATCGAGAGCAACCTATATGGGAATAGAAAGTAACATTACCAAAAACGTATCTTTTGAGTGTTTTTTCAACTTCTTACACACCAAAAAACTAAAATGCATGTAAAAAACACTTTATGGTGGAACTGTATAAATAATAAAAAAAAACTGTATTTTCATTATTTTCGCACTTGTTATGTGCAAAAAACGCCAAAAATTATGCAAATTACGCTATATTGAGAAAAGAAAAGACATTACGAGAAACGTGCATCATGAGTGTTTTTTGAGTTTTAACGTATCAAAACGCTAAAATGCATGAATAGCGTTCTATATGGAGAAAAAAAAACATTAACAAAAACGCTTTTTTGTAATCTTGTTTTCTTCCTCCATATTGAGTGCTATTTATGCGTTTTAGCGTCTTTGTACCTAAGAAACTCAAAAGCACTCATAATACACATTTCTTGTAATATTATTTCGTTTCCCTAAATAAGGCACTTTGCATTCACTTTGGCGTTTTTTTACGATTTTTTAAAGTTGTCCTCTATCTCCATAAAAGATGCTTTCATGCATTTTATGGTTTTGGTATGTAAGTAGCTCAAAAACAGTAAAAACACACGTTTTTGGTAATGTTATTTTCCTTTCCCATACAGAATTCTTTTCATGGTTTCTAGCGTTTTTTTGCTTAACACGCTCATAAATACTCCAAAGACACGTTTCTGGAAATGTCGTTTCTTTTCCTCATATAGGGTGCATTGGATGCATTTTGGCATTTTGGAACCTAAAAATGTAAAATATACTTAATGTAAACGTTTATATATATATATATATATATATATATATATATATATATATATATATATATATATATATATATATATATATATATATATATATATATATATATATATATATATATATATATATATATATATATATATATATATATATATATATATATATATATATATATATATATATATATATATATATATATATATATATATATATATATATATTTCCCCATATGTAATGTTATTTGTGTGTTTTACCTTTTTGTTACCTAAGAAGCTCAAAAAACACTCATAATACACATTTCTTGTAATGTCATCTCTCATCCAGATATAGGGTACTTTCATGTATTTGGCGTTTTTGTACATAACAAGCTCAAAAAACAAAAAACAAAAACAAAACAAAAAAAATACGTTTCTGGTAATGTTATTCGGTTTTTCCATAAAAGGAGTTTTGCATGTATTTTAGCATTTTGGTACGTAAATAGCTGAAAAAAACACTCAAAGCCCTGTTTTTTTTTTGTTTTTTTTTTCTATATAGGGAGCTTTCCATGGTCTTTAGCGTTTTTGTATCTAACACGCTCATAGAGACTAAAAAGACATATTTCTTGAAATTACTTTTGATTTCACGTATATGGTGTTTTACAAGCATTTTGGCGTTTTGGTTCATATCAATGTGAAAAACACTCAACATACACGTTTTTTGGTAATGTTGTTCTGTTTCCTTATATAGCGTGCTATTCATGCATTTTAGCGTTTTAATAAATAAGAAGCTCAAAAACACTCGTAAGACACGTTTTTCGTTATGTTCTTTCATATCCCCGCAAAGGTTACTTTGAATGCATTTTTGAGTCTCTGTACATAACAAGCTCAAAAAAAATTATAATACACAGGTTTGATAATTTTATTCTGTTTCTCCATAAAGGGTGTTCTGTATGAGTTTTAGGATTTTGGTACGGAAGTAACTCGGTACGGAAGTAGAAGTTGCTCTTCTAGACAGGGTGGAATCAAAAGCTTTTCGTCTCATCAACTCCTCTCCTCTAACTGACTGTCTTCAGCCTCTCTCTCACCGCCGCAATGTTGCATATCTAGCTGTCTTCTACCGCTATTTTCATGCTAAATGCTCTTCCGATCTTGCTAACTGCATGCCTCCCCTCCTTCCGCGGTCTCGCTGCACAAGACTTTCTTCTTTCTCTCACCCCTATTCTGTCCACCTCTCTAACGCAAGAGTTAACCAGTATTCTCAATCATTCATCCCTTTCTCTGGTAAACTCTGGAACTCCCTGCCTGCTTCTGTATTTCCACCTTCCTATGACTTGAATTCGTTGAAGAGGGAGGTTTCAAGACACTTATTCATCAATTTTTGACCACTGCTTTGAACCTTTTATGGGACTGGCATTTCAGTGGGCATTTTTTTTTTATTAGATTTTTGTTGCTCTTGGCCAGTGTCCTTCCTACATAAAAAAAAAAAAAAAACTCAAAAACACTCATAAGAGACTTTTTTTGTTGCTTTGTTTTGTCCTGTAGTGTTCTTTCAATGATTTTTAGGGTTTTGGTGTCTAACACGCTCATAAACTTTCAAAAGACATGTTTCTGGAAGTGTTTCCTTTCACACATTTATGTTTTTTGGTAATCTTGTTCTGTTTCTCCATACAAAAGTGATATTCATGCATTTTACAGTTTGGAACCTAAAAAGCTGAAAAACTCTCATAATACACTTTTTTTGTAATACGTTTTAATTTCCCTATATAGAGTACTTTCCAAGCATTTAGGCGTTTTTCTGCTTGACAAACACAATAACACACAAAATGCAAGTTTTTGGTAAAGTTGTAAAGGATGTTTTACTTGCAATTTAACGTTTTACTACATAAGTAGCTCAAAACCACTCAAAAGACACGATTTTGGCAATATTTTTTAGCGTGTATGTGCCAAACGTTTTCATGAACAATCAAAAGACTTTTCTGGAAATCTAGTCCTTTTCCCTTAGAGTGTGCTTTGCATGCATTTTAACGTTTTGATACCTAAAATGTCAAAAACACATAAGTACTTCTTTGTGGTAATGTCCTGTTTCTATATATAGAGTGCTATTAACGGTTTTTCGCATTTTAGTACCTAAGAAGGTCAAAACCGCTCATAATACACGTTTCTTGTAATGTCCTTTTGTTTCCCCATATGGGATGATTTGCATGCATTTTTGGGGTTTGGTAAGTATCAATGTGAAAAACACTCGAATACACATTTTTCGTAATGTTGTTCTGTTTTTCATATATATATATATATATATATATATATATATATATATATATATATATATATATATATATATATATATATATATATATATATATATATATATATATATATATATATATTTTCGCGTTTTAGAACCTCAGCTCTAAAACACTCATAATACACGTTTCCCGTAACGTCTTTTCGTTTCCCTATATAGGGGTCTTTGCATGTATTTTTTCGTTTTTCTCCTTAAGATCAAAAACATTGAAAATATAGTTTTTTTGTTATGTTATGGTGTTTTGCCTTTATTTAAGTGTTTTGGCACGTAAGTAGAACAAAACATTAAAAAAAAATGGTATGGTAATGTTTTGTTTTCACATGTAGGGTGCGTTTCATGTTTTTTTTAGGCGTATTTGGCCTAAAACGCTAATAAACACTGAAAAGACACGTTATTGGAAATATCTTTTCTTTTTACCAATATAGTGTGCTTTGTATGGAATTTGGCGTTTTGGTACTTAACAATGTGAAAAACATTCAAAATACACATTTTTGTAATTTTGTTTTAGAGTTTTTGTACCTGAGAAGCTAAAAAAAAAAAAAAAAACATCCATAATAAACGCTTCTTGTAATGTCTTTTCGATTCCTTGTGCATGTATTTTGGCGTTTTTCTACGTAAAAATCTAAAAAAAACAAAAACTCAAAATACACATTATTGGAACCTAACAATAAAAACTCATTTACATATTTTTTGGTCGTGTTTCTCCATATACAGTGCTATGAAGGTGTCGTTGCGTTTTCATACCTAAGAATCTCAAAAACAATTATGATACACGCTTCTCATAATGTCTTTTCGTTTTTCCATATAGGGTACTTTGTATCCGTTTTGGCGTTTTTCTGCGTAAAAAATAAAAAAAACTCAAAATACACGTTATTGGTAAAGTTGTTCTGCTTCGCCAGAAAGGGAGTTTTAACGTTTGGGTATTTAAGTAGCTAAAAAAAAAAAAATAAATAAATAAATAAAAAAATAAATAAAATAAAAAGACACGTTTTTGGTAATGTTTTATTTTCCCATATACTGTTCTTTCCCTGCTTTTCAGTATTTTGGTGCTTAACACTAAAAACCATTCAAGACATGTATCTAGAAATGTCGTTTCGTTTTACCATACATGGTGCTTTACATGCATTTTGCCGTCTTAGTACTTAACAAAGTGAAATACACTCAAAATACACGTTTTTGTAATATTGATTTGTTTTTCCATACAGCGTGTTATTCATGCATTTTAACGCATGAAGCTGAAAAACACTCATAATACACATTTCTCGAAATGTCCTTTCGTTTTCCATATAGTGTATTTTGCATGCATTTTGATGTTTTTACGTAAGAAGCTCCAAAAAAATCAAAATACGCATTTTTAGTAATGAAAAATAAAACGTTACAAAAAACGTGTCTTTTGAGTGTTTTTGAGCAATTTTTACATCAAAACGCTTAAAAAAAAAACGCAAGACATCCTTTACGGATAAACAAAATAACATTACGAAAAAACATATATATATATATATATATATATATATATATATATATATATATATATATATATATATATATATATATATATATATATATATATATATATATATATATATATATATATACATAAAAACCTCAAAAAAAAAATAAATAAAAAAAAAAAAAATAAATATATATATATATATATATATATATATATATATATATATATATATATATATATATATATATATATATATATATATATATATATATATATATATATATATATATATATATATATATATATATATATATATATATATATATATATTTTATTTTATTTTTTTTTTGAGGTTTTTATGTAGAAAAACTTCGAAATGCATGCAAAGTTCCATATATTAGGAAACGAAAAGACATTACGAGAAAAGTATATTTTGAGTGTTCTTTTTTTTCAGCTTTTTAGGTACTAAAATGCAAAAACACCTTAACAGCACTCTATATGGAGAAACAGAACAACACGACCAAAAATATGTATTTTGTTTTTTTTATTCTTATTTATCATTTTTTGTTAGGTAATAAAAACAAAAATGCTTGCAAAAAACATTAAAAGGGGAAACGAAACGACATTAAAAGAAACCTATATTTTGAGTGTATTTGTGCATGTTAGACACCAAAACACTAAGAAGAGTGGAAAGCACCGTATATGGGACTAGAAAACATCACCAAGAACGTAACTATTTTCAGGTTTTTGGACGTGTTTTTCAGTCTATAATGTACCATTATGAAGCATAAAAACATTACCAAAAACGAGTATTTTATTTTATTATTTTTTTTGAGCTTGTTACGTACAAAAACGTCAAAATGTATGTAGAGTACCCTATATGGGAAAACGAAAGGGCATTACAAGAATATTGTATTATGAGTTTTTTTTTTTTTTTTTTTCAGCTTCTTAGGTACCAAAATTATAAGACGCATGAATTGCATTCTCCATGAAGAAAGAGAACAATATTACAAAAAACGTGCATTTTGAGTGTATTTCACATTATCAGGTACCAAAATGCCAAAATGCATGGAAAGCACCCTAAATGGAGAAAATAATGTGTTAGGCACCAGAAGGTTAACAAGCATGAAATGTATCCTAAATAGGAAAATAAAACAACACAAAAAAAAAGCGTATTTTGAAAGTTTTCAGCTATTTATGTACGAAGCCGCTAAAACCCATGAAATCACTCTTTACATAATTTTATCTAAAACCAAAACCTTGTTACGTACAAACACGATAAAATGAATGAAGGTACTCTTAATTATTTATTTAATTTATTTTAATTTAATTTAATTAATTAATTAATTAATTTTTTTTTTTTACGTTGTCAGGTACCATAACGCGAAAATGTTCACAAAGCATACTATATGGGGAAAGGAAACGACATTTCCAGAAACGTTTCTTTTGACTGTTTATGCGGTTATTAGGCACGAAGACACTAAAAAGCATGGAAAGCACCCTATAGGAGAAAACAAAATGACATTACAAAAATTTTTTTTTGAGTTTAATAGGTGCCAAAGCGCGAAAACGCATGAATAACAACCTATCTGGAGAAAAAAGAACATTGCCAAAAAAGTTTATTTTGGGTGTTTTTCACATTGTTATGCACAAAAACAATATAATGCATGAAAAGCCCAGTGTGGAAACGAAACGATATATCCAGCAACATGTCTTTTGAGTGTTTATGAGCGTGTTAGGTACCAAAACGATAAAAATCAACAAAATCTTACTATTTGAGAAAAGAAAACATTATCAAAACCGTGTCTTTTGAGTGTTTTTAAGCTACTTACGTACTAAAACGCTAAAATGCATGCGAAACACCTTTTATGGAGAAAAAAAAAAAAACCAGAAACGTGTATTTTGATTTTTTTTTTTTTTGAGCTTTGTTCGTATAAAAACGCAAAAATGTATGCAAAGTATCCTATACGGGGACACCAAAGAAAATTAAAAGAAACGTCTTTTATTAGTGTTTTTGAACTTCCTACGTAGCAAAACGCAAAACACGCATGAATAACACTATATATGAAGAAGCAGAACAACATTACCAAAAACGTGTATTTTGAGTGTTTTTCACATTGATACGTACCAAAACACCAAAATGCATGGAAATCACCTCATATCTGGAAAGTAAACTGACATTACATGAAACGTGTATTATTTGTATTTTTGAGCGCTTTATCTGACAAAACGCGATAAAGCGTTAGTATCACTTTATATGGAAAAACAGAACATTACCAAAAACGTGTAATTTGAGTATTTTCACAGTTATGAACGAAAACGTCAAAATGTATGCATAGCACCATGTATGGGGAAAATAAACGACATATCCAGAAACATGTCTTTTGAGTGTTTATTAGTATGTTAGGCACCAAAATGCTAAAAAGCATGGAAAGTTACCTTTATGGAAAAACAAAAACTTTATTAAAAACGTGTCTTTTCAGTGTTTTTCGTCTGATTATGTAGTACAACGTTAAAATATATGCAAAACACCCTTTACGGAGAACCGAATAACCTCACCATGAACGAGTATTTTGAGTTTTTTGACCTTTATATATATATATATATATATATATATATATATATATATATATATATATATATATATATATATATATATATATATATATATATATATATATATATATATATCATATATATATATATATATATATATATATATATATATATATATATATATATATATATATATATATATATATATATATATATATATATATATATATATATATATATATATATATATATATATATATATATATATATATATATATATATATATATATATATATATATATATATATATATATATATATATATATATATATATATATATATATATATATATATATATATATATATATATATATATATATATATATATATATATATATATATATATATATATATATATATATATATATATATATATATATATATATATATATATATATATATATATATATATATATATATATATATATATATATATATATATATATATATATATATATATATATATATATATATATATATATATATATATATATATATATATATATATATATATATATATATATATATATATATATATATATATATATATATATATATATATATATATATATATATATATATATATATATATATATATATATATATATATATATATATATATATATATATATATATATATATATATATATATATATATATATATATATATATATATATATATATATATATATATATATATATATATATATATATATATATATATATATATATATATATATATATATATATATATATATATATATATATATATATATATATATATATATATATATATATATATATATATATATATATATATATATATATATATATATATATATATATATATATATATATATATATATATATATATATATATATATATATATATATATATATATATATATATATATATATATATATATATATATATATATATATATATATATATATATATATATATATATATATATATATATATATATATATATATATATATATATATATATATATATATATATATATATATATATATATATATATATATATATATATATATATATATATATATATATATATATATATATATATATATATATATATATATATATATATATATATATATATATATATATATATATACATATATGTAGGA
>NC_087159.1:21550000-21635000 GCF_035594125.1 Scylla paramamosain | reverse complement strand
AAAGGACATTAAGAGAAATGTGTATTATGAGTGTTTTTGAGCTTTTTGGGTACCAAAAAATAAAACGCAAGAATAGCACGGTAAAACAGAACATTCACAAAAACGGATATTATGAGTATTTCATATTGTTAGATACCAAAACGCCAAAGTGCATAAAAAGCACCATATATGAGGAAAAGAAACGATATTTCCAGAAACGTGTCTTTTGAGTGTTTATTTTGAGTGTTAAGCACGAAAACGCTAAAAAGCATGGAAAGAAAGATATATATGAAAACAACACAATAATATCAAGAATGATATCTCAAGTGTTTTTCAGCTACTTACGTAACAAAACGCTAAAACCCGTCCAAAATACCCTTTAAGAAGAAATATAACTACCAAAAACGTGTATTTTAAGTGTTTCTGAGCTTCTTACGTAGAAAAATTCCAAAATACATGCAAGGTACCATATATGAGGAAACGAACAGACATTACGAGAAACGTGTATTATTAGTATTATTGAGCTTCTTTGATACCAAACCGCTAAAACGCATTGATAGTACTCTATATAGAGAAACAACAAGATTAGCAAAAAACGTGTACACTATACACTGTATGAGAAAACAAAACATTACCAAAAAAAATATGTCTTTTCAGTGTTTTTGAGGTACTTACATATCAAAACTATTAAACGCAAGCAAAAAAAAAAAAAAATAATAATGAAGAAAGATAATAACATTACCAAAAAAAAACCTGTATACATCCAAAGTGCTCCATACAGGGAAACGAAAAAACAATATGAGAAAGCGTGTTTTATGAATATGTTTAGAGCTTCTTACGTATCAAAACGCGAAATCGCATGAATAGCACTCCATATAAAAAGATAGAACAACAATACCTAAAGCGTGTACATTGAATGTTTTTCACATTGTTATGTACAAAACGCCAAAATGCATTAAAAGCACTTTGAATGGTAAAACGAAACATTTCCAGAAACATGTTTTTTTGAGTTTTTATTAGTGTCTTAGGCACCAAAAAAGCATGTAAAGCTCATTATATGGAAAAAGAAAAGAACACTACCAAAAACTTGTCGTGTGAGTGTTTTTGAGCTACTTACTTACAAAAACGATAAGATGAATGGAAAATACCCTTTATAGAGAAACAGAATAACATTATTAGAAAAATATATTTTGAGTTATATTGAGCTTGTTACGTCGAAAAACGCCAAAATGCATGCAAAGTACTTTATATGATGATACAAAAGGACTTTACGAGAAACGAGTATTATGAGTGTTTCTGAGCTTTCTAGGTACCAAAAATGCTAAAACGCATAAATAGCACTCTATGTGGAAAAACAGAAAAAGAAATACCAAAAATGTGACATTACGAGAAACGTGTTTTTGAGCTTCTTAGGTACGAGAACGCGGAAACGCGTTAATAAAACTCTATATGAAGAAATAGAACATCACTACCAAAAACGTGTATGTTAAATGTTTTTCATATTGTTATGTACCAAAACGCCAAAATGCATGCACAGCACACTATATGGGGAAATGGAAACGGTTTTTATGAGCATGTTAGGCACACATTTGTTAAAAAGCATGGCAAGCACTCCATATGGGAAAATAAAACATTGAGCTGGTTATGTAACAAAAACGCTAAAACTCATGCAAAAACCTCTTTAAGGAGAAACAGCACATTACAAAAAAACTTGTATTTTCATCGTTTCTGAGCTTGTTACGTAGAAAAAACACCAAAATGCATGCAAAGTACCCTTAATTGGGAAACGGACATTACGAGAAACGTGTATTATGAGTGTTTTTGAGCTTCTTAGGTACCAAAACGCGAAAACGCATTAAAGTAACTTTATATGAAGAAACACAGCAACAGAAATGACAGCAACAGAAATGTTGTTGTTGAAATGAGTACATTTCACATTGTTAGGTACCAAAACACCAAAATTCATACAAAGCACCATATATAGGAAAAGAATCGTGTCCTTTGATTGTTTATTAGGGGGGAGGGGATGTAGAATCGAAAATACTAAGCTAAACTGCTTATGTTCAACTTGTGTCTCCTGCCTTATTTATTGACTAATTTCTTTCATTTAAAAAGTTTTTTTTTTTGTTTTTTAATCAGGAAGGACAGGAGAACAATGTTTTCTATCGTTTTTTTCTTGTAAAATAGCAACTTTATCTTTCTTGTTCGATGAAAAAGTAAAAAAAAAAATGTTTTGACTTGCAAATATTTGTCAGAAATCAAAATCAACTGGAGACCAAAATTTCGATAGCAGACACCGTTCGTCTTCCATAGTTTCATAAGTTTTAATGGCAACGGAGGAGATAATTTTTTATATTCCATAATCCGCTATTTTGAGATATCAAGCAATAAAGTTTAAAGGTTTACTATAGTTTACCTATTGCAGCTACGGAATTGAACTTCACAGGATATATACATCAGTTTATGATGAAAAAGCAGATATAGTTTCCTTTAGTCATTGAAATTGGTTTTGTACCTTAAGCGATTTAAGGTTTAACGTTTAATTTAGGAAAGAGGTGGTTAGAATTTTGTTATATTTCGCCATATTTCTAAGTAAAGAGAAGTGTTCTGCTGTTTAAAATAAATAAAATATTAATGCAAAAAAAATATCTGATGCAGAAACATCGATTATTTGTAGGATTTACGAAGAAATTATTATATATCTTTATTTTTCACAAAGAGTATTATAGTTTCCCTTGAAAACTTTTATCTTTAATATTATACAGAGAGAACTAGAGATTGTCATAGGAGACTAAAAAAAAACGGGCATATCAGAAAAAAAAAAAACGAAAAAAAAAATAAAAAAATAAACATACATGTCTCGGGCTGCGTGAAACCGTGGAATTTCATGACCGGAGACCTCATTTTATAAGGGATTTTTTTTTTAATCAAAGTGTCACATATACCTAAGAAAGCGGAAAGAAAAATTAAGAAAAAGAATTTCAGGTTGAGGTCCAACGACCCTCCCTTATGATCGTTTAAAGCAACAAAACGCCAAAAAAGCATGGAAATCACCTTATATAGGAAAACAAAACAACATTAACAGAAACATTTATTTTTTTATTTTTTTATTTTTTTAGTTATGTATCAAAAAGCTAAATCGCGTGCAAACCACAAGTTATGAACCAAATGAACAACTTTACCAAAAAACGTAAATATTGAGTGTTTTTGAGATTACTACATAGAAAAACGACAAATGCATAGTGTACCATATATGAGGAAACAAAAAGACATTACGAGAAACGTGTTATGATTGTTTTTGAGCTTCCTAGTTACCAAAAAAGTTAAAACGCATGAAGAGCTCTATATGAAGAAACAGAGCAAGATTAACTCTCTATGAGCTTGTTGGCCACCAAAACGCTAAAAAGCATGGAAAGCTACTTCTATGGAAAATAAAACATTACCAAAAACGTGTCTTTTGCGTGTTTTTGAGCTATTTACATACCAAAACGATAATACGCAGGTAAAACACCGTTTATGGAGAAACAAAATAACATTACTAAATCGGTGTATTATAAGAAAGGACATTACAAGAAAGTGTATTATGAGTGTTTTTGAGCTTCTTAGGTATCAAAACACGGAAACACATGAATAGCACTCTATATGGAGAAACATAACAACATTACCATAAACGTGTATTTTGCGTGTTTTCACATTGTTATGTACCCAAACGCCAAAATGAATGTAACGCACTATGTATGAGAAAATGAAATGACTTTCCAGAAACATGACTTTTCAGTGTTTATGAGCGTGTTAACCACCAAAACGCTGAAAGGCATGAAAAGCTCCTTACATGGTAAAACAAAATATTACCAAAAACGTGTCTTTTGAGTGATTTTGCGCTCTTTACCTAACAAAATGGTAAAATGCTTGCAAAACACTCTTTATAGAGGAAGAGAATAACATTACCTGAAACGTGTATCTTGGGTTTTTTCTTTTTCAACTTGTTAAATATAAAACCGCCAAAATGCATTACGAGGTGTATTATGAGCTTTCATACGCTAAAGCACATGAACAGCACTCTATACGGAGAAAGAAAACAAGATAACCAAAAACATGTATTTTGAGAGTTTTTCACATTCTTAGGTCTCACAACTCCTAAATGCATGCAAAGCATAGTATATGAGGATAGGGGTGGACTGATTGTTTTCGATTTTTTTAGTCTGAACGTTTTCGACAGACTAACATGTTTAAGAATGAATATTTTCGACAATGATTTGGCAACTTAGACTGATTATTTTCGATGGTTCTGCAATATATTTTTCAATCATGATTATTTTCGACACATTAAAAACATTGGTTGGAATGTTTTCGAAACTAAATAAACTTCACTATGAATGTTTCCGACAGTAAAAAAATATTGAACTGAATGTTTTCGACACTAAAAAATGGTAAATTCTGAATGTTTTCGACACTGGATAAAATGAACTGTCACATCACGTCACGTTTAGACTTAAACAAAAGACTATAAAAACTAACCTAACCTAACCTAACCTAACCTAACCTAACCTAACAAGATAATAATCAAAGAAGGTCTAAAATGGCTGAATGAAGTGTCGAAAATATTCCAAAAAATATTGATTTAGGTCAATGATGTGTCGAAAATAATCCAAACTGTAAATAGCTAGGTAATTGTTGTGTCGAAAATAATCCAAAACGGACACTAAATGTGTAAGAGTTGTGTCGAAAACAGTCCAAAAAAACATAAAATGGGTTGTCGAAAATAATACTTCTTGGCAAGAATCGAAAACATTCAGTTTAGATTACTTTTGTAGAAAATCGAAAACATTCAGACTAAAAAAATCGAAAATAATCAGCGACCTCAAAAAATGTTCTTTATTTTTCCCATACAGCTTGCTTTGCATGCACTTAAGCGTTTTGGTACCTAACAAGCACAAAAACACTCATAATATTTTTTTTTCTAATAAATTTGTTCTGTTTCTTCATGTTGGCTATTTTGTATGCATTTTGGCGTTTTAGTACCTAACACAAAGAAAACACTCATAATACACGTGTTTGGTAATGTTCTGTTTATTCGATAGGGTGATTTGTATGCATTTTGGAGTTCTATTATCTAACATTGCGAAAAAAAAACTTGTAATACACGTTTCTCATAACATTGTTCTGTTTCTTTATATAGAGTGTTATTCATATATTTTTGAGTTTTGGTGAAAAATCTCATAATGCACTTCTCTGTTAATATCGTTTCGTTTCCTAATATCGGATAATATTCATGCATTTTGGTGTTTTGCGATCTAAAAAAGCTGAAAACATTCAATACAAATGTTGTTTCTCCATAAAAAGTTATTTTCCACACGTTTGAGCGTTTTGGTACGTAGGAAGCTGAGAAAAAAAAAATTTCAGCGATATGGTGCTTAATATACCCCAAAACAACCCATATGATAATCTTCTGGTAATGTCGTTCTGTTACTGCATCGAGGGTTCTTTGCATGTATTTTGGCATTTTGGTACTTATGAAGCTCAAAAACACTCAAAATACACGTTTTTGGCAATGTTGTCCTGTTTCTCCATTACACGTTATTTTGTATGCGTTTTAACGTGTTTGTACATAAGAATTAGAATTTTTTTTTTTTTAATCTTTTCTTTTCCCATATAGGGTGCTTTGTTTGCACTTTGTCGTTTTGGTACCTAACAAGCTCCAAAATTTTCATAACACAAGATATTGGTAATGTTGTTTTGTTTCTTCATTTAGGGTTCTTTGTATGCATTTTCTCGTTTTGGTACCTGACATTGGGAATATCGTTAATATCGTTTCGTTTCCCTATATAAAGTATCTTGCATGAATTTTGGCGTTTTATTACCTAATAAGCTCAAAAAAAAAAATCAAAACACACCTTTTTTGCTAAATTTCTTCTGTTTCTTTAATAATGGGTGGTTTCGACGCATTTTAGAGTTTCGATACGTAATAAGCTCAAAACACACACAAAAAAGTTTTTTTTCATGAAGTTGTTTTGTTTTCCTATATAGAGTATTTTCCATATTTTTTTTTTTCTAGTGTTAGGTGCCTACTATGCTTAAAAGTAATAAAACAACATGTTTCTGGGAATGTCGTTTCGTTACCCGAAATAGGGTCCTTTACATATATTTTGAAAATTTTAAATATAACAAGCTGGAAAACACTCAAAGCACACGTTTTTGGTAATGTTTTTCTGTTTCTCAATAAAGGGCATTTTGCATGCGTTTTAGCGTTTTGGTATGTGAGGAGCTTAAAAACACTTAAAGGCAAGTTCTCGGTAAAATTTGGTTTTATTCCCATGTAATGTGATTGCCCTGCTTTTTAGTGCTTTATTACCTATCACGCTCAAAAACACTCAAAAGACACTTTTCTGGTAATGTCATTTTTTTCCCACATAAAGCTAGTTTCGCATGCAATTTGGGGTTTTGGTAACTAAGAATGTGAAAAGCACTCAAAATACACGCATTTGGTAAGGTTGTTCTGTTTCTCAATCAAGAGTGTTATTCATGAGTTTCAGCATTTTGGTATCTAAGAAACTTCTCCATATACACGAATTTTTGCGTGTTTTGCCTTGTGGTTCTTGTGAAACTATAAAACACTCATTATACACGTTTCTCGTAATGTCCTTTGTTTCCCAATATAGAGTGCTTTGCATCCATTTTCGCGTTTTTTTGTAAGTACCAAGCTCAAAAACACTCAAAATATACGTTTTTGGTAATGTTTTTCTATTTCTTCATATTGGTTGGTTTTAGCGTTTTTCTACGTAAAACACTGAAAAAAACATGTTTTCAGTAATTTTGTTTTGGATTTCCATATAGAGATACTTCCATATTATTTATCGTTTTGGTGCCTAACATGCTGAAAAACACTCAAAAGACAGGTTTCTGGTAAAGTCGTTTAATTTCCTCATTTAGGTGGCTTTAGGTGCACTTTAGGGTTTGGTACATAACAGTCCGAAAAAAAAGCTAAAATTAACTTTTTTGATAATGTTCTTTTTTCACATAATTTCCCTGAAATTTGCCAGAATTTTGTCACCTTCGTACCTATGAAAATTAATTTTTAAAAATCCTATTTTTTTATTTATTTATTTTTTCTCTATAAAGAGTGTTATTTTTGGGTTTTAAATTTTTGGTACTTAAGGAACTTAAAAACACTCATAATACACGTTTCTCGTAATGTCCTTTTGTTTCATAAACATAGGGTTATTCCATATATTTAAGCGTTTTTATAAGTAACATGATCAAAACACTCAAAATACATGTTTTTTGGTAATGTTATTCTATTTGTTGGTTGGTTTGCATCCGTTTTAGCGTTTTTC
Organism: Scylla paramamosain; assembly: GCF_035594125.1. Lineage (NCBI taxonomy): Eukaryota > Metazoa > Arthropoda > Malacostraca > Decapoda > Portunidae > Scylla > Scylla paramamosain. Next base: position 21,627,687 of record NC_087159.1, on the reverse strand, counting down.
TACGTAAAACACTGAAAAGACACGTTTTCACTAAATTTGTTTTGTATTCCCATATTGATTGATTTCCATATTATTTATCGTTTTGTTGCTTAACATGCTGAAAAACACTCAAAAGACAGATTTCCGGTAAAGTTGAATTTTTCCATGTAGGTGGCTTTGCATGCACTTTAGGGTTTGGTACATAACAGTCCGAAAAAAAAGCTAAAATTAACTTTTTTGATAATGTTCTTTCATCACATAATTGTCCCGAATTTTGCCAGAATTTTGGCATCTCGGTACCTATGAAGATGAATAAAAAAAAAAAAATAAATAAAATAAAATTATTTATTTATTTTATTTATTTATTTTTTTTCTAAATAAAGAGTGTTAATTGTGGGTTTTAGCTTTTTGGTACTTAAGGAACTTAAAAACACTCATAATACACGTTTCTCGTAAAGTCTTTTCCTTACCCAAACATGAGGTTCTTTGCAGGTATTTAAGCGTTTTTATAGATATGATCAAAAACACTGTAATGTTATTCTGTTTCTCCATAAAGAGTGTTTTGCATGCGTTTTTGTGTTTTGGTATGTAAGGAGCTCAAAAACACTTAAAGTCAAGTTCTTGGTAAAAGTCTGTTTTATTCCCATGTAATGTGATTGCCCTGCTTTTTAGTGCTTTATTGCCTAACACGCTCAAAAACACTCAAAAGACACTTTTCTGGTAATGTCATTTTTTTCCCCAATAAAGCTAGTTTCGCATGTATTTTTGGGTTTTTGGTAAGAATGTGGAAAAAACTCAAAATACACACATTTAGTAAGGTTGTTCTGTTTTTCAACTAAAAGTGGTATTCATGAGTTTCAGCACTTTGGTATCTAAGAAACTTCTCCATACACACGAGTTTTTTGCGTTTTTTGCCTTATGGTTCTTGTGAAACTATATAACAGTCATTATACACGTTTCTCGTAATATCCTTTTGTTTCCCAATATAAAGTGCTTAGCATCCATTTCCGTGTTTTTTATAGGTAACAAGCTCAAAAACACTTAAAATATACCTTTTTGGTAATGTTTTTCTATTTCTTGATATTGTTTGGTTTCCATCCGTTTTAGCGTTTTTCTACGTAAAACACTGAAAAAACATGTTTTCAGTAATTTTGTTTTAGATTCCCATGTAGAGAGATTTCCATATTATTTATCGTTTTGGTGCCTAACATGCTGAAAAACACTCAAAAGACATTTTTTTTGGAAAGTCGTTTAATTTCCCCATATAGATGGCTTTGCAGGCACTTTAGGGTTTGGTACATAACAGTTCGAAAAAAAAAAAAAACAGCTTTATCGATAATGTTCTTTTTTTCCACACAATTTCACTGAATTTTAACAGAATTTTGCAATCTCGGTACGTATGAAGATAGAAAAAAAAAATTGGTATTTTTTTCTTTATTTTACTTTTTTTTTTGTTTCTTTATAAAGAGTGTTATTTGTAGGTTTTAGCTTTTTGGTACTTAAGGAACTTAAAAACACTCATAATACACGTATCTCGTAATGTCCTTTCGTTTCCCAAACATAGGGTTCTTTGCATGTATTTAAGCGTTTTCATAGGTAACATGATCAAAAACACTCAAAATACATGTTTTTGGTAATGTTATTGTGTTTCTCCATAAAGGGTGTTTTACATGCGTTTTAGCGTTTTGGTATGTAAGGAGCTCAAAAACACTTAAAGGCAAGTTCTTGGTAAAAGTTGGTTTTATTCACATGTAATGTGATTGCCCTTCTTTTTAGTGCTTTGTTGCCTAACACACTCAAAAACACTCAAGACACTTTTCTGGTAATGTCATTTTTTTTCCCATATAAAGCTATTTTCGCATGAAATTTGGGGTTTTGGTAACCAAGAATGTGAAAAACACTCAAAATACACGCATTTGGTAAGGTTGTTCTGTTTCTCAATTAAGAGTGTTATTCATGAGTTTCAGCGTTTTGGTATCTATCTTTTTTCTTAAAGGTAGGTACTATATTTGCCTGCCTCCACATTACCGATACCTCACATGACTAAAGTGATTTCTTAAGGACAGAAACTAACAGATTACTTATAACCTTTTTTCCATTCCTTAAATACTCTGGAATATATTTCATCTGGTCCTGGTGACTTGAACTTTTCAGCTTATCTATCTCCTGTTCCACTATCTCCTTAGTTATGGTAATATCTGTCAGCTTCTCATTCTCTTCTACTCTGAATATCTTCTCACTATTTGGCAAATCCTGTATGTTTTCTTGGGCAAACACAGTTAAAAAATACTCGTTCACAATTTTACTAATCTTCTCCCAACAACTAAGCAGGTCCCATTTTGCTGTCTTTAAGGAACTATTGTTTCTCTATTCTTCGTCTTATATGCCTGATAAAATCCCTTGGGGTCCATCTTCGCTTGGCTGGCTACCTTTAATTCATAACTATTTTTAGCTTTCCTTGTTAAACTCCTGACTTTTTTAATTCATTATATTGTGGCCTTAAAACCACTTCCCCTGTCTTTAATCTCATATATACTTCTCTTTCGCCCTATATAGTGTTTTAACCTCAGTCATCCATTTAGGATCATTCTTCTGCGATCTTATTCTTCTGTAAGGGATGTTCCCTAACTGTCCTGAATGTAATTTATCAACGAAATATTTATTTTGCTTCTCTATAAAGGGTGTTTTGCTTGGCTTTTTGCGTTTCTGTACATAAGAATCTTTAAAACACGTTTTTAGTAATGCTATTTTGTATTCCTTTATGAAGCGCTTTCCTTGCTTTTCAGCGTTTTGGTGTCTAACACGTTGAAAAACACTGAAAAGACACGTTGATGATAATGTCGTTTCGTTTCCCGATAAAGGGGGCTTCCAATGCATTTTGTCTTTTGGTACTTAACAATATGAAAAAAAAGTTTAAGTAAAAGTTTTCGGTAGAGTTATTTTTCCATATAAAGTTCTAATCATGTGTTTTTGAGTCTTGGTTTATAACATTTATAAAATAACATTTATAAAATAACATTTATAAAATGTTATTTTATCTTTTATAAAAAGATAAAAAATCTCTCATAATACACTTTTCTCGTAATGTCCTTTCTTTTCTCCATGTATGATGCTTTGCGTGTAATTTGGCACTTTTATAATTAACAAGCACAAAAACAATCAAAATACAAGTTTTTGGTAATGTTATTCTGTTTCTCCGTAAAGGTTATTTTGCATGCTTTTCAGCAATTTCGGATGTAAGAAGGTGAAAAACACTCTAAAGATACTTTCTTGGTAACGTTATTTTATATTGCCAAATAGGGTGCTTTCAATGCTTTTTAGCATTTTTATTCCTAACACAAGTAAACACTCAAAAGACACGTTTCCTGTAATATCGTTTTGCTTCTTCATATAGGGATCTGCATGCATTATGATGTTTTGCTACATAATGTGAAAAACGCTCAAAATAAAGATTTTAGGTAATGTTGTTCTTTTTCTCTATATAGGGTGCTATTCATCCTTTTTAGGGTTTTGGTATTTAGGAAGCTTACATAGGTAGCTCAAAAACACCAATAAAACTTGTTTCTCCAAATGTCTTTCCATTTCCCCATATAGGATGCTTCGTATGTATTTTGACGTTTTGGTCCATAAAAAGGAAAAAAAAAAAAACATTCAAAAACACGTTTTTGGTGATGTTCTGTTTCTCTGTTAAGAGATATAGAATATATTTAATTTTCATTCAGGCGGTTTAGTGTTTGGTACCTAACAGACTCAAAACTCTGATAATGCACGTTTCTCGTAATGTCCTATCGTTTCCTCATACAGGGTGCTTTTCATGCATTTTTAAGATGATGTACGTAACAGACTCAAAAAGACTCAAAATACACGTTTTAGGTAATTTTTTTTTTCTATTTGGTAAGGTTATTCGTGTTTGTTGCACGTGTTTTAGCGTTTTGGAACGTAAAAAGTTTAAAACACTTAAAAGACATGCTTATTATTTTGCATTTCTATATAAGGTGCTTTCCATGCTATTTAGCGTTTCCGTGCCTAACACGCTGAAACACACATAAAAACACATTTCTTACATTGTTGTTTGATTATCTCGTATAACGAGCAAGCTTTATGGTGTTTTACTACCTGACAATGTGAAAAACATTAAAATTACACGATTTTGGTAATGTTTTTTCTTTCTCCATACAGTGTGCTACTCATTTATTTTTGCGTTTTGGTACCTAAGAAGCTAAAAAAAAAAAAAACTCATAATACACGTTTTTTGTCATGTCCTTTCGTTTCCTCATATAGGGTCTTTTTGGTGCTTTGGTACCTAACAGGGTGTTTGCATGTATTTTGACATTTTAGTTCGTAAGAACCTAAAAAAAACACTCTAAAGACACGTTTTAGTAAAGTTGTTTTGTATTCCCCTATGGGGTGATTTAGTTGCTTCTTACTGATTTGGTGCCTAAAACGCTAAAAAAATAACAAAAGACAAGTTTCTAGTGATTTCGTTTCGTTTCTTCATATAGGTTGCTTTACATGCATGTTGGCGTTTTGGTAATAATCATTGTAAAAAAAATACACGTTTTTGGTAAGTTTGTTCTTTTTCTTCAGAGTACTATTGAAGCTTTTTACTGATTTGGTACTTAAGAAAGTAATAAAAAAAAAAAACATAACAAATGTTTCTCGTAATTTCCTTTTTATTTCCATATGCAGTGTGATTTGTTTGATGACAGGCGATTTTGTACATAATAAGCTCAAAAAAAAAAAAAAAACACACAATACACGTTTTTGGTAAATGTATTCCGTTTCTCTATATATGGTATTTTCATACGTTTCTAAAGTCGTTTCATATATCTATATATGGGTCTTTGCATGAATTTTGGCTTTTTGGTAACTAACAATATCAGAACACTCAAAATGCACGATCTTTTTGGCAATATTGTTCTGTTTCTCCATATATAGAGTTTTACATGCGTATTACCCTTTTGATACTAAGAAGGTCAAAAACACTCATAATACACGTTTATCGTAATGTATTTTGATTTTTCCCATATAAGGTATTTCCGATTCATTTAGGCGTTTTTTTACGTAACAATCTTAAAAAACACTCAAAATACTTGTTTTGTATGCGTTTTAACGTTTTGGTATGTAAGGAGCTTAAAAACACTTAAAGGCAAGTTATTGGTAAAAGTTGGTTTTATTCCCATGTAATGTTATTTCCCTGCTTTTTAGTGCTTTATTGCCTAACACGCTAAAAAAACACTCAAAAGACACGTTTCTGGTACTATTTTTTTTCACACATAAAGCTAGTTTTGCATGCAATTTGGGATTTTGGTAAGTAAGAATGTGAAAAAAAGATTCAAAATACACGCATTTGGTAAGATTGTTCTGTTTCTCAATTAAGAGTGTTATTCATGAATTTCAGCATTTTGGTATCTAAGAAACATCTCTATATACACGAGTTTTTGCTTGTTTTGCCTTGTGGTTCTTGTGAAACTATAAAACACTCAATATACACGTTTCTCGTAATGTCCTTTTCTTTCCCAATATAGAGTGCTTTGCAACTATTTTCGCGTTTTCTGTAGGTAACAAGCAAAAAAAAAAACACTCAAAATGTACCTTTTAGTAATATTATTCTATTTCTTCATATTGGTTGGTTTGCATCCGTATTAACGTTTTTCTAAGTAAAACACTAAAAAGACACGTTTTCAGTAATTTTGTTTTGGATTCCGATATAGAGTGACTTCCATATTATTTATCGTTTTGGTGCCTAGCTTACTGAAAAACACTCAAAAGACATGTATCTGGTAAAGTGGTTTAATTTCCCCTTACACTTTAGGGTTTGGTACACAACAGTCCGAAAAAAAAGCTAAAATTAACGTTTTTCATGTTATTTTTTCACATAATTTCCCTGAATTTCGCCAGAATTTTAGCATCTCGGTACCTATCAAGATGAATAACAAAAAAAAATCCTAGTTTTTATTTATTTATTTTTTTTTCTATAAAGAGTGTTATTTATGGGTTTTAACTCTTTTGGTACTTATGGAACTTAAAAACATTCATAATACACGTTTCTCGTAATGTCCTTTTGTTTCCCAAACATAGGATTCTTTGCATGTATTTAAGCGTTTTTATACGTAACAGATCAAAAACACTGAAAATTCATGTTTTTCGTAATGTTATTTTGTTTCTCCATAAAGGGTGTTTTGCATGCATTTTAGCGTTTTGGTATGTAAGGAGCTCAAAAACACTTAAAGACAAGTTCTTGGTAAATGTTGGTTTTATTCGCATGTAATGTCATTGCCCTGCTTTTTTGTGCTTTATTGCCTAACACCCTGAAATACACTCAAAAGACACTTTTTCTGGTAATGTCATTTATTTCCCACATAAAGCTAGTTTCGCATGTAATTTCGGGTTTTGGTAACTAAGAATGTGAAAAACACTCAAAATACACGCATTTGGTAAGGTTATTCTGTTTCTGAATTAAGAGTGTTCTTCATGAGTTTCAGTATTTTGGTATCTAAGAAACTTCTCCATATACACGAGTTTTTGCGTTTTTTGCCTTGTGGTTCTTGTAAAACTATAACACACATTATACACGTTTCTCATATTGTCCTTTTGTTTCCCAATATAGAAAGATTTGCATCCATTTTCGCTAAAAAAAAAAACACTCAAAAAATACCTTTTTGGTAATGTTATTCTATTTCAAGATATGGGTTGATTTGCATTCGTTTTACCGTTTTTCTACGTAAAACGCTAAAAAGTCACGTTTTCAGTAATTTTGTTTTGGATTCCCATACAGAGTGACTTCCATATTATTTATTGTTTTGGTGCCTAACATACTGAAAAACACGCAAAAGACAGGTTTCTGGTAAAGTCGTTTAATTTCCTCATATAGGTGGCTCTACATGCACTTTAGGGTTTGGTACATAACAGTCTGAAAAAAAGGTAAAATTAACTTTTTCATATTCTTTTTTCACATAATTTCCCTGAATTTTGCAAGAATTTTGGCATCTCGGTACCTATAAAGATCAATAACAAAAAAAATGCTATTTTTTAATTTATTTATTTTTTTCTCTATAATGAGTGTTATTTCTGGATTTAAGCTTTTTGGTACTTAAGGAACGTAAAAACACTCATAATACACGTTTCTCGTAATGTCCTTTTGTTTCCCAAAGATAAGGTTCTTTGCATTTATTTAAGCGTTTTTATAGGTAACATGATCAAAAACACTCAAAATATACCTTTTTGGTAATGTTATTCTATTTCTTCATATTGTTTGGTTTCCATCCGTTTTAGCGTTTTTCTACGTAAAACACTGAAAAGACATGTTTTCAGTTATTTTGTTTTGGATTCCCATAAAGAGTGACTTCCATGTTATTTATCGTTTTGGTGTCTAACATGCTGAAAAACACTCAAAAGACAGGTTTCTTTTAAAGTCGTTTAATTTTCCCATATAGGTGGCTTTGCATACACTTTAGGGTTAGGTACATAATAGTCCGAAAAAAAGTTAAAATTAACTTTTTTCATAATGTTCTTTTTTTTCACATAATTTTCCTAAATTTCGGCAGAATTTTGGCATATCGGTACCTATGAAGATTAATAACAAAAAAAATGCTATTTTTTTATTTATTTATTTTTCTCTATAAGGAGTGTTATTTGTGGGTTTTAGCTTTTTGATACTTAAGGAACTTATAAACACTCATAATACACATTCCTCGTAATGTCCTTTCATTCCCAAACATAGGGTTCTATGCATGTATTTAAGCGTTTTTATTGGTAACAAGCTCAAAAACACTCAAAATACATGTTTTTGATAATGTTATTCTGTTTCTCCATAAAGGGTGTTTTGCATGGGTTTTAGCGTTTTGGTATGTAAGGAGCTCAAAAACACTTAAAGGCAAGTTCTTGGTAAAAGTTGGTTTTATTCCCATGTAATGTGATTGCCCTGCTTTTCAGTGCTGTATTGCCTAACATGCTCAAAAACACTAATAAGATACTTTTCTAGTAATATCATTTTTTTCCACATAAAGCTAGTTTCGCATGTAATTTGGGGTTTTGGTAAGAATGTGGAAAATGATTCAAAATACACGCATTTGGTAAGATTGTTCTGTTTCTCAATTAAGAGTGTTATTCATGAATTTCAGCATTTTGGTATCTAAGAAACATCTCCATATACACGAGTTTTTGCGTGTTTTGCCTTGTGGTTCTTTTGAAACTATAAAACACTCAATATACACGTTTCTCGTAATGTCCTTTTCTTTCCCAATGTAGAATGCTTTGCAACTATTTTCGCGTTTTCTGTAACAAGCTCAAAAACACTCAAAATATAAATTTTTAGTAATATTATTCTATTTCTTCATATTGGTTCATTTGCATCTGTATTAACGTTTTTCTAAGTAAAACACTAAAAAGACACGTTTTCAGTAATTTTGTTTTGGATTCCCATATAGAGTGACTTCCATATTATTTATCGTTTTGGTGCATAACTTGCTGAAAAACACTCAAAAGACAGGTATCTGGTAAAGTGGTTTAATTTCCCCATGTACGTAGGTGGCTTTGCATACACTTTAGGGTTTGGTACATAAGAGCCCGAAAAAAAAGCTAAAATTAACTTTTTTCATGTTATTTTTTTCACATAGTTTCCCTGAATTTCGCCAGAATTTTAGCATCTCGGTACCTATAAAGATGAATAACAAAAAAAAAAAAATCCTTGTTTTTATTTATTTATTTATTTTCTCTATAAAGAGTGCTATTTGTGGGTTTTAACTCTTTTGGTACTTATGAAACTTAAAAACATTCATAATACACGTTTCTCGTAATGTCCTTTCGTTTTCCAAACATAGGGTTCTTTGCATGTATTTAAGCGTTTTTATACGTAACAGATCAAAAACACTGAAAATTCATGTTTTTATAATGTTATTTTGTTTCTCTATAAAGGGTGTTTTGCATGCATTTTAGCGTTTTGGTATATAATTAGCTCAAAAACACTTAAAGACAAGTTCTTGGTAAATGTTGGTTTTATTCGCATGTAATGTGATTGCCCTGCTTTTCAGTGCTGTATTGCCTAACACGCTCAAAAAACACTAATAAGACACTTATCTAATAATTTTATTTTTTTACCACATAAAGCTAGTTTGGCATGTAATTTGGGGTTTTGGTAAGTAAGAATGTGAAAAAACACTCAAAATACACTCATTTCGTGAGGTTCTGTTTCTCAATTAAGACTGTTATTCATAAGTTTCAGCATTTTGGCATCTAAGAAACTTCTTCATATACACGAGTTTTTGCGTTCCTAGCCTTATGATTCTTGAAAGCAATTAAAACATTCATTATACAAGTTTCTTGTAATATCCTTTTGTTTCCCAATATAGAGGGCTTTGCATTCATTTTTGCGTTTTTTGTAGGTAACAAGCTCAAAAACACTCAACTTTTTGGTAATGTTATTCTGTTTCTTCATATTGGTTGGTTTGCATCAGTTTTAGCGTTCTACGTAAATCACTGAATAGATACGTTTTCAGTAATATTGTTGAAATTGCTGAAAACACCCAAAGACAGGTTTCTTGTAAAGTCGTGTAATTCTCCCATATAGGTGGCTTTGCAGGCACTTCAGGGTTTCGTACATAACTCCGGAAAAAGCTAAAATTATATTTTTTATGTTTTTTTCAGATAATTTCCCTTAATTTTCTCAGAATTTTGGCATCTCGGTAGCTATGAAGATGAATAACAAAAAAAAAAAAATTTATTTATTTATTTATTTTTTTCTCTAGAAAGGGTGTTATTTGTAGATTTTAGCTTTTTGGTACTTACGGAACTTAAAAATACTTAAAATACACGATTTTCGTAATGTCCTTTCGTTTAAAAAACATAGGGTTCTTTGCATGTATTTAAGCGTTTTTATAGGTAATATGATCAAAAACACTCAAAATACATGCTTTTGGTAACGTTATTCTATATCTCCATAAAGGGTGTTTTGCATGCCTTTGAGCGTTTTGGTATGTAAGGAGTTAAAAAAACACTTAAAGGCAAGTCCTTCGTAAAATTTGGTTTTATTCCAATGTAATGTGATTGTTCTTTTTTTTAGTACTTTGTTGCATATAATGCTCAAAAACACTCAAAAGACACTTCTCTGGTAATGTCATTTTTTTTCTCACATAAAGCTAGTTTCGCATGTAATTTGGGATTTTCGTAACTAAGAATGTGAAAAACACTCAAAATACACACATTTGGTAAGGTAGTTTTTGTTTCTCAATTAAAAGTGTTATTCATGAGTTTTAGTATTTTCGTATGTAAGAAACTTCTTTTTTGCCTTGTGGTTCTTGTGAAACTATAAAACACTCACTATACACATTTCTTGTAATGTCCTTTTGCTTCCAAATATAGTGCTTTCCATCCATTTTCGCGTTTTTTGTAGGTAAAAAGCTCAAAAACACTTTTTAGTAATGTTATTCTATTTCTTCATATTTGTTGGTTTGCATCCGTTTTAGCGTTTTTCTACGTAAAACACTGAAAAGACACGTTTTCAGTAATTTTGTTTTGGATTCACATATTGACTGATTTCCATATTATTTATCGTTTTGGTGCCTAACATGCTGAAAAAGACTGAAAAGACAGGTTTCTGGTAAAGTCGTTTAACTGCCTTATATAGATGGCATGCACTTTAAAGTTGGGAACATAAAAATCCGAAAAAAAGCTATAATTATCTTTTTTGATAATGTTCTTTTTTCCACATAAATTCCCTGAATTTTGGAAGAATTTTGGCATCTTGGTACCTATGAAAATCAATACCCCCCCAAAAAAAAAATGCCCTTTTTTTTTAATTTTTAATTTTTATTTTTTTTTCTCTATAGAGAGTGTTATTTGTGGGTTTTAAGGTTTTGGTACTTAAAGGAACTTAAAAACAGTCATAATACACGTTTCTCGCAATGTCCTTTCATTTCCCAAACATAGGGTTCTTTCCATGTACATGCTTTTATTGGTAATATAATCAAAAACATGTTATTCTGCTTCTCCATAAAGGAGTGTTTTGCATGCGTTTTAGCGTTTTGGTATGTAAGAAGGTCAAAAACACTTCAAGGCAAGTTCTTGGTAAAAGTTGCTTTTATTCCCATGTAATGTGATTGCCCTGCCTTTTAGTGCTTTTTTGCCTAACGCGCTCAAAAACACTCAAAAGACACTTCTGGTAATGTCATTTTTTTCCCACATAAAGCTAGTTTCGCGTGCTATTTGGGGTTTTGCTAGATAAGAATGTGAAAACAAAAAATCAAAATACACGCATTTGGTAAGGTTGTTCTGTTTCTCAGTTAATATTGTTATTCATGAGTTTCATGATTTTGATATCTAAGAAACTTCTTTATATACAAGTTTTTGCGTTTTTTACCTTGTGGTTCTTGTGAACCATAAGTTCTTTAGCTCGAAAATAATAAGACACTCATTATACACATTTCTCGTAATGTCCTTTTGTTTCCCAATAGCGAGTGCTTTGCATCCATTTTCGCGTTTTTTGTAGGTAACAAGCTCAAAAACACTCAAAATATACCTTTATGGTAATGTTATTTTATTTCTTCTTATTGGTTGGTTTGCATCCGTTTTAGCGTTTTTCTACGTAAAACACCGAAAAGACACGTTTTCAGTAATTTTGTTTTGGATTTTCATATAGAGTGACTTGTATGTTATGTATCGTTACGATGCCTAACATGCTGAAAAAATCTCATAAGACAGGTTTCTGCCAAAGACGTTTAATTTCCCCATATAGGTGGCTTTCCATGCACTTTAGAGTTTAGGACATAACAGTCCGAAAAAAAAGCTAAAATTATTTATTTTTGATAATTGACTCATAATTTCTTGAATTTTGTCCGAATTTTGGTATCTCGGTACCTGTAAAGATGAATAAGGAAGAAAAAAATATCGTATTTTTTTATTTTATTTTATTTTTTCTCAGTAAAGAGTGTTATTTGTGGCTTTTAGCTTTTTGGTAGTTAATGAACTTAAAAACACTCATAATACACGCTTCTCGTAATGTCCTTTCATTTCCCAAAAATAGGGTTCTTTGCATGTATTTAAGCGTTTTTATTGGTAACATGATCAAAAACACTCAAAATATATGTTTTTGGTAATGTTATTCTCTTTCTCCATAAAGTGTGTTTTGCATGCGTTTTAGCGTTTTGGTATATAAGGAGCTCAAAACATTTAAAGGCCAGTTCTTGGTAAAAATTGTAAAGTGATTCTCCTGCTTTTTAGTGCTTTATTGCCTATCACGCTCAAAAACACTCAAGACACACTTTTCTGGTAATGTCATTTTTTTTCCCACATAAAGCTGGTTTTGCATGCAATTTGGGTTTTTGGTAACTAAGAATGTGAAAAGCACTCAAAATACATGCATTTAGTAAGGTTGTTCTGTTTCTCAATTAAGAGTGTTATTCATGAGTTTCAGCATTTTGGTATCTAGGAAACTTCCCCATACACACGAGTTTTTGCGTTTTTTAACTTGTGGTTCTTTTGAATTATAAAACATTTATTATGCAGTTTTCTCGCAATGTCCCTTTCTTTCCCAATATAGAAAATTGATATTTTCGCGTTTTTTTTGTAGGTAACAAGCTCAAAAACACTCAAAATATACCTTTTTGGTAATGTTTTTCTACTTCTTGATATTGGTTGGATTGCATCCGTTTTAGCGTTTTTATACGTAAAACTCTGAGAAGAAACGTTTTTCAGTAATTTTGTTTTGGTTTCCCATATAGAGTGAGTTCCTTATTATTTATCGTTTTGGTGCCTAACATGCTGAAAAACACTCAAAAGACAGATTTCTGGTAAGGTCGTTTAATTTCCTCATATATGAGGCTTTACATTCACTTTAGTGTTTGGTACATAACAGTCCGAAAAAAAAACCTAAAATCAGCTTTTTCATAATATTCTCTTATCATATAATTGCCCTGAATTTTCCCAGAATTTTGGCATTTCAGTACCTATGAATGTGAAAACAAAACAAAAAAAAAAAAAAAAAATTTATTTTTCATTTTTATTTTTTTCTAAATAAAGAGTGTTATTTGTGGGTTTTAGATTTTTGGTACTGAAGGAACTTAAAAACACTCATAATACACGTGTCTCGTAATGTTCTTACGTTTCCCAAACATAAGGTTCTTTGCATGTATTTAAGCGTTTTTATAGATAACATTATCAAAAACACTCAAAATACATGTCTTTGGTAATGTTATTCTGTTTCTCCCTAAAGTTTGCTTTGCATGCGTTTTAGCGGTTTGTTATGTAAGGAGCTCAAAAACACATAATGGCAAGTTCTTGGTAAAAGTTGGTTTCATTCCCTTGTAATGTGATTGCCCTGCTTTTTAGTACTTAGTTGCCTAACACGCTCAAAAACTTTTAAAAGACACTTCTGGTAATGTCATTTTTTTTCCCCTCATAAAGCTAGTTTCGCATGCTATTTGGGGTTTTGCTAAGAATGTGAAAAACACTCAAAATACACGCATTTGGTAAGGTTGTTCTGTTTCCCAATTAAGATTGTTATTCATGAGTTTTAGCATTTTGGTATCTAAGAAACTTCTTTATATAAATGAGTTTCTGCGTTTTTCTACGTAAAACACTGAAAAGATACGTTTTCAGTAATTTTGTTTTGGATTCCCATATAGAGTGAGTTCCTTATTATTTATCATTTTGGTGCCTAACATGCTGAAAAGCACTCAAATGACACATTTCTGGTAAGGTCGTTTAATTTCCTCATATAGGAGGTTTTGCATACACTTTAGGGTTTGGTACATAACAGTCCGAAAAAAAAGCTTAAATTAACTTTTTTGATAATTTTCTTTTATCATATAATAGCCCTGAATTTTCCCAGAATTTTACCATCTCGGTACCTATAAAGATGAATAACAAAAAAAAAATCATATTTTTTTATTTTTTATCTATTTATTTTTCTAAATAAAGAGTGTTGTTTGTGGGTTTTAGCTTTTTGTACTTAAGGAACTTAAAAACACTCAAAATACATGTTTCTCGTAATGTCTTTTCGTTGCCCAAGCATAAGGTTCTTTTCATGTATTTAAGCGTTTTTATAGATAACGATCAAAAACACTCAAAATAAATGTGTTTGTTAATGTTATTCTGTTTGTCCATAAAAGGTGTTTTGCATGCGTTTTAGCGTTTTCGTATGTAATGAGCTCAAAAACACCTAAAAGCAAGTTCTTCGTAAAAGTTGGTTTTATTCCCATGTAATGTGATTGCCCTGCTTTTTAGTGCTTTATTGCCTAACCCGCTCAAAAACACTCGAAAGACACTTTTCAGGTAATATTATTTTTTTCCCACATAAAGCTAGTTTCGCATGGAATTTGAGGTTTTAGTAACTAAGAATGTGAAAAACACTCAACATACAGGTATTTAGTAAGGTTTTTCTGTTTCTTAATTAAAAGTGTTATTCATGACTTTCAGCATTTTGGTCTGTAAGAAATTTCTCTAATACACACATTTGGTAAGGTATTTCTGTTTCTCAATTAAAAGTGTTATTCATGAGTTTCAGCATTTTGGTATGTAAGAAACTTCTCTATGTACCCGAGTTTTTGAGTTTTTTGCCTTGTAGTTCTTGTGCATTTTTTGTAGGTAACAAGCTCAAAAACACATCAAAATATATCTTTTTGTTAATGTTATCCTATTTCTTCATATTGGTTGGTTTGCATCCGTTTTACAGTTTTTCTTCGTAAATCACTGAAAAGACATGTTTTCAGTAATATTGTTGAAATTGCTGAAAAAAAAACACTCAAAAGACAGATTTCTGGTAAAGTCGTGTAATTTCAACATATAGGTGGCTTTGCATGCACTTCAGGGTTTGGTACATAACTCCGGAAAAATTATAAAATCATTTCTTTATAATGATTTTTTTTTTTACAAAATTTCCCTGATTTTTTCCAGAATTTTGGTATCTCGGTACCTATGAAGATGAATAAAAAAAAAAGTTTTTCTCTATAAATTGTTATTTTTGAGTTTCAGCTTTTTGGTACACTCATAATAAACGATTTTCGTAATGTCCTTTTGTTATTCAAACATAGGCTTCTTTACATGTATTTAAGCGTTTTTATAGGTAACGTGATCAAAAATCCTTAAAATACATGTTTTTGGTAATGTTATTCTGTTTCTCCATAAAGGGTGTTTTCCATGCCTTTTAGCACTTTTGTACGTAAGGGGTTAAAAAACACATAAAGTCAAGTTCTTCATAAAAGTTGGTTTTATTCCCATGTAATGTGATTGTTCTGCTTTTTAGTGCTTTGTTGCATATCACGCTCAAAAACACTCAAAAGACACTTTTCTGGTAATGTCATTTTTTTTTTCCACATAAAGCTAGTTTCGCATGTAATTTGGCATTTTCGTAACTAAAAATGTGAAAAACACTTAAAATACACAATTTGGTAACGTAGTTTTCTTTCTCGATTAAAAGTGTTATTCATGCATTTCATCATTTTGGTATGTAAGAAACTTCTCTATATACAAGAGTTTTTGGGTTTATTGCCTTGTGATTCTTGTGAAACTATAAAACACTCATTACACACGCTTGTCGTAATGTTCTTTTGTTTCCATCCATTTTTTAATTTTTTATAGGTAATAAGCTTAAAAACACTCAAAATATATATTTTTGGTAATGTTATTCTATTTCTTCATATTGGTTTGCATCAATTTTAGCGTTTTTCTTCGTAAATCTCTGAAAAGACACGTTTTCAGTAATATTAATGAAATTTCTGAAAAAAAAAACACTCAAAAGATAGGTTTCTGGAAAAGTCGTGTAATTTTCCCATATAGGTGGCTTTGCATGCACTTCAGGGTTTGGTAGATAACTCCGGAAAAAGCTAATTTTTTTTTTATAATGTTTTTTTTTTACCTAATTTCCCAGAATTTTGCCAGAATTTTGGCATCTCGGTACCTGTGAAAATGAATAACAAAAAAAAAAAAAAAATTTAATTGATATATTTATTTACTTTTTTTTTTTCTCTCTCTATAAAGAGTGTTATTTGTGGGTTTTAGTTTTTTGGTACTTAAGGAACTTAATAATTCTCATAATACACAATTTTTGTAATATCCTTTTGTTTCACAAACTTAGGGCTCTTTGCATGTATTTAAGCGTTTTTATAGGTAAGATGATCAAAAACACTTTAAATTCATGTTTTTGGTAATGTTATTTTGTTTCTCAATAAAGGGTGTTTTTGCATGAATTTTTGGTATGTAAGGAGTTAAAAAACAGTTAAAGGTAAGTTTTTGGTAAAAGTTGGTTTTATTCCCATGTAATGTGATTATTCTGCTTTTTAGTGCTTTCACGCTCAAAAACACTCACAAGACATTTTTGTGGTTATGTCATTTTTTCCCACATAAAACTAGTCTCGCATGTAATTTCGGATTTTCGTAACTAAGAATCTGAAAAATACTCAAAATACTCACATTTGGTAAGATAGTTCTGTTTCTCAATTAAAAGTGTTATTCATGAGTTTCAGCATTTTGGAATGTAAGAAAATTCTCTATATACACGAGTTTTTGCGTTTTTTAACTTGTGGTTCTTGTGAAACTATAAAACACATTATACACGTTTCTCGTAATGTCCTTTTGCTTCCCAATATAGAGTGCTTTCCATCCATTTTTGCGTTTTTTTGTAGGTATCAATTTCAAAAACACTCAAAATATACCTTTTTGGTAATGTTATTCTATTTCTTCATATTGGTTGGTTTGCATCTGTTTGAGCGTTTTTCTACGTAAAACACCGAAAATACACGTTTTCAGTAATTTTGTTTTGGATATAGATTGACTTCCACGGGTTTTATCTTGTTGGTTCCTAACATGCTGAAAAAACACTCATAAGACAGTTTTCTGGAAAAGACGTTTAATTTCCCCATAGAGGTGGCTCTACATGCACTTTAGGGGTTTGGTACATAACAGTTCGAAAAAAAAAGCTAAATTTAAAATTTTTTGATAATGTTCTTATTTCACATAATTTCCTTAACTTTGCCCGAATTTTGACATCTCGTTACCTGTGAAGATGAATAAGAATGAAAAAAAAATATCGTATTTTTTTGTTTATTTATTTTTCTCAATAAAGAGTGTTATTTGTAACTTTTAGCTTTTTCGTACTTAATGAACTTAAAAACATTCATAATACACGTTTCTCGTAATGTCCTTTCGTTTCCCAAAAATGGGTTTCTTTGCATGTATTTAAGCGTTTTTATTGGTAACATGATAAAAAACACTCAAAATACATGTTTTTGGTAATGTTATTCTGTTTCACCATAAAGTGTATTTTGCATGCGTTTTAGTGTTTTGGTATATAAGGAGCTTAAAACACTTAAAGGCAAGTTCTTGATAAAAAATGGTTTTATTCCAATGTAATTTGATTGCCCTGCTTTTTAGTGCTTTATTGCCTATCACGCTCAAAAACACTCAAAAGACATTTTTCTGATAATGTTATTTTTTTCCCACATAAAGCTGGTTTCGCATGCAATTTGGGGTTTTAGTAACTAAGAATGTGAAAAGCACTCAAAATACACGCATTTAGTAAGGATATTCTGTTTCTCAATTAAGTTTCAGCATTTTGGTATCTAGGAAACTTCTTCATATAAACTAGTTTTTGCATTTTATGCCTTGTGGTTCTTTTGAACTATAAAACAATCATTATACACTTTTCTTGCAATGTCCTTTTCTTTCCCATTATAGAGTGCTTTGCATCAATTTTCGCGCTTTTTTATAGGTAACAAACTCAAAAACACTCAAAATATACCTTCTTGGTAATGTTTTTCTATTTCTTTATATTGGTTGGTTTGCGTTCGTTTTAGCGTTTTTCTACGTAAAACACTGAGAAGACACGTTTTCAGTAATTTTGTTTTGAATTCCCATATACAGTGAGTTCCTTATTATTTATCGTTTTGGTGCGTAACAAGCTGAACAACACTCAAAAAACAGATTTCTGATAAGGTCGTTTAATTTTCTCATATAGGAGGCTTTGCAAGAACTTTAGGGTTTGGTACATAACAGTCCGAAAAAAAAAGCTAAAATTAACTTTTATAATAATATTCTTTTATCATATAATTGCCCTGAATTTTCCCAGAAATTTGGCATCTCGGTACCTATGAAGATGAATAAAAAAAAAAAAAAAAACCCTTTTTATTTTTTTATTTTTTCTCAATAAAGAGTGTTATTTGTGGGATATAGCTTTTCTTTAGTTAAGAAACTTAAAAACACTCATAATACACGTTTCTTGTAATGTCCTTTCCTTTCCCAAACATAAGGATCTATGTATGTATTTAAGCATTATTGTAGAAAACATGATCAAAACACTCAAAATATATGTTTTTGATAATGTTTTTCTGTTTCTCCATAAACGGTGTTTCGCATGCGTGTTAGCGTTTTGGTATGTAAGGAGCTCAAAAACACTTTAATGCAAAATCTTCGTAAAAGTTGGTTTTATTCCCATGTAATGTGATTGCCTTGCTTTTTAGTGCTTTATTGCCTAACACGCTCAAAAACCCTTAAAAGACACTTTTCTTGTAATTTCTTTTTTTTTTTTTTCACACATAACGCTACTTTCGCATGGAATTTGGGGTTTTGGTAACTAAGAATGTGAAAAACACTCAAAATACACGCATTTCGTAAGGTTGTTCTGTATTTTTTTTAATTAAGAGTGTTATTCATGATTTCCAGGAATTTGTTATCTTAGAAACTTTTCAATACACACGAGTTTTTGCGTTTTTTGACTTCTGATTCTTGTGAAACTATGAAACACTCATTATACACGTTTCTCGTTATGTCCTTTTTTTTTTTTTTTCCTAATATAGAGTGTTTTGCATTCATTTTCGCATTTTTTTTTTTATGTAACAAGCTCAAAAACACTCAAAATATACCTTTTTGGTAATGTTATTCTAATTCTTCATATTGGTTGGTTTGCATCCGTTTTAACGTTTTTCTACGTAAAACTTTGAAAAGACACGTTTTCAGTAATTTTCTTTTTGATTTCCATATAGAGTGACTTTCATATTATTTATCGTTTTGGTGCCTAACATGCGGAAAAAAAAAAAAATACTCAAAAGACAGGTTTCTTGTAAAGTCGTTTAATTTCCCCATATAGATGTCTTTGCATACACTTTAGTGTTTGGTACATAACTCCAAAAAAAAGCTAAAATAAACTTTTTCGATAATGTTCTTTTTTTCACATAATTTTCCTGAATTTTGGCAGAATTTTGGCATCTTTGTAACTGCTATTTTTTTATTCTCTATAAAGAGTGTTATTTGTGGGTTTTAACGTTTTGGTACTTAAGGAACTTAAAAACACATAATACACGTTTTTCGTTATGTCCTTTCGTTTCATAAACATAGGGTTTTTTCCATGTATTTAAGCGTTTTTATAGGTAACATAATGAAAAACACTTAAAACTCATGTTCTTGGTAATGTTACTCTGCTTCCCCTTAAAGGAGTGTTTTGCAAGCGTTTACGCGTTTTGGTATGTAAGGAGTTCAAAAACACTTCAAGGCAAGTTCTTGGTAAAAGTTGGTTTTATTCCTATGTAATGCCATGCTTTTTAGTGCTTTATTGCCTAACACGCTCAAAAACACTCAAAAGACACTTCTAGTAATGTCATTTTTTCCCACATTAAGCTAGTTTCGCATGCTATTTGGGGTTTTGCTACGAATGTCAAAAACACTCAAAATACACGCATTTGGTAAGGCTTTTCTGTTTCTCAATTAAAATTGTTATTCATGAGTTTCAGCATTTTGGTATCTAAGAAACTTCTTTATATACACGAGTTTTTGCGTTTTTTGCCTTATGGATCTTGTGAACCACAATTTCTTTTGCCCGAAAATAATAAGACACTCATTATACACGTTTCTTGTAATGTCCTTTTGTTTCCTAATAGGGAGTGCTTTGCATATATTTTTACGTTTTTTGTAGGTAAGAAGCTTAAAAACACTCAAATTATACCTTCTTGGTAGTGTTATTTCTTCATATTGGTTGGTTTGCATCCGTTTTAACGGATTTTGTTTTGGATTCCCATATAGAGTGACTTCCATGTTATTTATCGTTTTGGTGCCTAACATGCTGAAAAACACTCATAAGACAGTTTTCTGGCAAAAACGTTTAATTTCCCCATATAGGAGGCTTTGCATGGAGTTTAGGGTTTGGTACATAACAGTCCGAAAAAAAAAAGCTAAAATTAACTTTTTTGATAATGTTCTTATTTCACATAATTTCCTGAATTTTGTCCGAATTTTGGCATTTCGGTACCTATGAAGATGAATAAAAAAAAAAAAAATTACAATTTTTATATTTTTTTATCTATTTTTTTTTTCTGAATAAAGAGTGTTATTTGTGGGTTTTAGCTTTTGGGTACTTAAGGAACTTAAAAACACTCATAATACACGTTTCTCGTAATGTCCTTTCGTTTCCCAAAGATAAGGTTCTTTGCATGTATTTAAGCGTTTTTATAGATAACATGATCAAAAACACTCAAAATACATGTTTTTGGTAATGTTATTCTGTTTCTCCACCAAGTGTGGTTTGCCTGCGTTTTAGCAGTTTGGTATATAAGGAGAGCAAAAACACTTAAAGCCAAGTTCTTGGTAAAAATTGGTTTTATTCCAATGTAATGTAATTGCCCTGCTTTTTAGTGCTTTATTGCCTATCAAGCTCAAAAACACTAAAAAGACACTTTTCTGGTAATGTCATTTTTTTTTCCACAAAGCTGGTTTCGCATGCAATTTGGGGTTTTGGTAACTAAGAAAGTGAAAAACACTCAAAATAGAGGCCTTTAGTAAGATTTTTCTCTTTCTTAATTAAAAGTGTTATTAATGAGTTTTAGAATTTGGTATGTAAGAAACTTCTCTAATACACACATTTGGTAAGGTAGTTCTGTTTCTCAATTAAAAGTTGTTTATGAGTTTCAGCATTTTGGTATGTAAGAAACTTCTCTATGTACACGAGTTTTTGAGTTTTTGCCTTGTGGTTCTTGTGAAACTATAAAACACTCATTATACACGTTTCTCGTAATGTCCTTTTCTTTCTCAATATAGAGTACTTTCCATCCATTTTCGCATTTCTTGTAGGTAAAAAGCTCAAAAACACATAAAAATATATCTTTTTTGTAATGTTATTCTGCTTCTTCATATTGGTTGGTTTACATCCATTTTAGTGTTTTT
Source organism: Scylla paramamosain (assembly GCF_035594125.1). Taxonomy (NCBI): domain Eukaryota; kingdom Metazoa; phylum Arthropoda; class Malacostraca; order Decapoda; family Portunidae; genus Scylla; species Scylla paramamosain. The sequence goes on along the minus strand of NC_087159.1, from coordinate 21,606,567 downwards.
CTACGTGAATCACTAAAAAGATTTTTTTTCAGTAATATTGTTGAAATTGCTGAAAACACTCAAAAGACAGGTTTCTGGTAAAGTCGTGCAATTTCTCAATATAGGTGGCTTTGCATAAACTTTAGGGTTTGGTACATGTCTGGAAAAAAGTTAAAATTAATTTTTTATAATGATTTTTTCCTACAAAATTTCCCTGAATTTTGCCAGAATTTTGGCATCTCGGTACCTATGAAGATCAATAACAAATAATTTTTTTTTTCTCTCTATAAAGAGTGTTATTTGTGGGTTTTAGCTTTTTGGTACTTAAAGAACTTAAAAACACTTATAATACACGATTTTCGTAATGTCCTTTTTATAATACAAACATAGTGTTCTTTACATGTATTTAAGCGTTTTTATAGGTAACATGATAAAAACACTCAAAGTACATGTTTTTTGTACTGTTATTCTGTTTCTCCTTTAAGGGTGTTTTGCATGCGTTTTAGCGTTTTGGTATGTAAAGAGCTAAAAAAACACTTCATGACAAGTTCTTCTTAAAAGTTGGTTTTATTCCAATGTAATGTGATTGTTCTGCTTTTTAGTGCTTAGTTGCATATCACACTCAAAAACACTCTAAAGACACTTTTCTGGTAATGTCATTTTTTTTCCCACATAAAGCTAATTTCCTCATAATTCCCCCATAAATTGTAAGCTTTGCATTCAATTTAGGGTTTGGTACATAACTCCGAAAAAACCTAAAATTAACTTTTTCTATAATGTTTTGGCAGAACTTTTCTATCTTGGTACCTATGAACATCAACAACAAAAAAAAAAAAGCTATTTTTTAATTTATTTTTTTATTTATTTCTATAAAGAGTGTTATTAACGTTTTGCTACTTACAGAACTTAAAAAGATATTCATAATACACATTTCTCGTAATATCCTTTCGTTTCCCAAATATAGGGATCTTTGCATGTATTTAAGCGTTTTTATAGGTAACATGAGAAACAACACTCAAAACACATTTGGTAATGTTATTCTGCTTCTCCATAAAGGAGTGTTTTGCATGCGTTTTAGCGTTTTGGTATGAAAGGAGCTGAAAAACACTTCAAGGCAAGTTCTTGATAAAAGTTGGTTTTATTCCTATATAATGTGATTACCCTACTTTTTAGTTCTTTATTGCCAAACATGCTCAAAAACACTTAAAAGACACTTTTGGTATTGTCATTTTTTTCCCACATAAAGCTAGTTTCGACATGCTATTTGGGGTTTTGCTAAGAATACTCGTAAGAAAAACACTCAAAATACACGCATTTGGTAAGGTTCTTCTATTTTTCAATTAAGATTATTATTCATGAGTTTCAGCATTTTGGTATCTAAGAAACTTCTTTTTTGTGTTTTTTGCCTTGTGGTTCTTGTGAACCACAAGTTCTTTTGCCTGAAAATAATAAGACACTCATTATACACTTTTCTCGTAATGTCCTTTTGTTTCCCAATAGGGAGTGCTTTGCATCTATTTTCGGGTTTTTTGTAGGTAACAAGCTCAAAAAACACACAAAATATAGCTTTTTCGTAATATTATTCTATTTCTTCATATTGGTTGGTTTGCGTACGTTTTACCGTTTTTCTACGTAAAACACCGAAAAAACACGTTTTCAGTAATTTTTGTTCTGGATTCCCAAAGAATTTTGCCAGAATTTTGGCATCTCGGTACCTATGAAGATGAATAAAAAAAAATTTATTTTTTTATTTATTTTTTTCTCTATAAAGAGTGTTATTTGTGTGTTTTAGCTTTTTGGTACAATAGCAACTTAAAAACACTCATAATACACGTTTCTCGTTATGTCTTTTCTCTTCCCAACCATAATGTTCTTTGCATATATTTAAGCGTTTTTATAGATACCATGATCAAAAACACTCAGAATACATGTCTTTGGTAATGTTATTCTGTTTCTCCATAAAGTGTGTTTTCCATGCGTTTTAGCGTTTTGGTATGTAAGGAGTTGAAAACACTTAAAGGCAAGTTCTTCGTAAAAGTTGGTTTAATTCCCATATAATGTGATTGTTCTGCTTTTTAGTGCTTTGTTGCATATCACGCTCAAAAACATTCAAAAGACACTTTTCTGATAGTCATTTTTTTTTTCCACATAAAGTTAGTTTCGCATGTAATTTGGGATTTTCGTAACTAAAAATGTGAAAAACACTCAAAATACACACATTTAAATGTGTTATTCATGCATTTCAGCATTTTGGTATGTAAGAAACTTCTCTTTATACACAGATTTTTGCGTTTTTTGCCTTGTGGTTCTTGTTAAAATACAAAACACTCATTATACACGTTTCTCGTAATGTCCTTTTGTTTACCAATATAGAGTGCTTTCCATCCATTTTCGCATTTTTTGTAGGTAACACGCTCAAAAACACTCAAAATTTATCTTTTTGGTAATGTTATTTTATTTCTTCATATTGATTGGTTTACATCCGTTTTAGCGTTTTTCTTCGTAAATCTCTGAAAAGACATGTTTTCTGTAATATTGTTGAATTGCTGACACTCAAAAGACAGGTTTCTGGTAAAGTCATGTAATATCCCCATATAGCTGGCTTTGCATGCACTTTAGGGTTTGGAACATAACTCCGGAAAAAGCTAAAATTATTTTTTTTTGATGTTTTTTTTTTATTTTATCTAATTTGAATTTTTTCCAGAATTTTGGCATCTCTGTACCTATGAAGATAAATAACTAAAATTTTTTTTTATTTTTTTATTGATATATTTATTTATTTTATTTCTCTATAAAGAGTGTTTTTTGTGGGTTTTAGCTTTTTGGTACTTAAGGAACTTAAAAACACTCATAATACATAATTTTCGTAATGTCCTTTCGTTTCACAAACATAGGGATCTTTGCATGTATTTAAGCGTTTTTATAAATAACATGATAAAAAAAACACTCAAAATTAATTTTTTTGATAATGTTATTTTGTTTCTCCATAAAGGGTGTTTTGCATGCGTTTTAGCGTTTTGGTATGTAAGGAGTTAAAAAACACTTAAAGGTAAGTTATTGGTAAAAGTTGGTTTTATTCCCATGTAATGTGATTATTCTGCTTTTTATTTCTTTGTTGCATATCACGCTAAAAGACACTCGAAAAACACTTTTCTGTTAATGTCATTTTTTTCCCATATAAAGCTAGTTTTGCATATAATTTGGGATTTTCGTAACAAAGAATGTGAAAAAAACACTCAAAATACGCACATTTGATGAGATAGTTCTGTTTCTTATTTAATAGTGTTATTCATGAGTTTCAGCATTTTGGAATGTAAAAATCTTCGCTATATACACGAGTTTTTGTGTTTTTTTGCCTTGTGGTTCTTGTGAAACTATAAAACACTCATTATACACGTTTCTGGTAATGTCCTTTTACTTCCCAACATAGAGTGCTTTCCATCCATTTTCCCGTTTTTTTGTAGGTAACAATATCAAAAACATTCAAAATATACCTTTTTGGTAATTTAATTATATTTTTTTCATATTGGTTGGTTTGCATCCGTTTTAGCGTTTTTCTACGTAAAACACCGAAAAGACATGTTTTCAGTAATTTTGTTTTGGATTCCCATGGGTTTTATCGTGTTGGTTCCTAATATGCTGAAAAACACTTATAAGACATTTAATTTCCCCAAATAGGTGGCTTTGCATGTACTTTAGGGGTTTGGTACATAACAGTCCGAAAAAAACAAGCTAAATTTTAATTTTTTGATAATGTTCTTATTTCGCATAATTTCCTGAACTTTGCCCGAATTTTGGCATCTCGTTATCTGTGAAGATGAATAAGAGTGAAAAAAATATCGTATTTTTATTTATTTCTTTTTATTTTTTTCTCAATAAAGAGTGTTATTTGTGGCTTTTAGCTTTTTCGTACTTAATGAACTTAAAAACACTCATATTACACGTTTCTCGTATATGTCCTTTCGTTTCCCAAAAATAGGGTTCTTTGCATGTATTTACACGATTAAAAACACTCAAAATACATGTTTTTGGTAATGTTATTCTGTTTCACCATGAAGTGTATTTCGCATGCGTTTTAGTGTTTTGGTATATAAGGTGCTCAAAAATACTTAAAGGCAAGTTCTTGGTAAAAATTGGTTTTATTCCAATGCAATGTGATTGCCCTGCTTTTTAGTGCTTTATTTCCTATCACGCTCAAAACAATCAAAAGCTGGATTTGCTTGCAATTTTGGGTTTTGGTAAATAAGAATGTGAAAAGCACCCAGAATACACGCATTTAGTAAGGTTGTTCTGTTTCTAAATTAAGAGTGTTATTCATGAGTTTCAGCATTTTGGTATCTAAGAAACTTCTCCATATACAAGAGTTTTTGCATTTTTTGCCTTTTGGTTCTTTTGAACTATAAAACACTCATTATCCATTTTACTTGCAATGTCCTTTTTTTCTTAATATAGAGTGCTTTGCATTAATTTTCGCGTTTTTTGTAGATAATAAGCTCAAAAACACTCAAAATATACCTTTTTGGTAATGTTAATCTAATTCTTCATATTGGTTGGTTTGCATCCGTTGCATATCACGCTCAAAAACACTTAAGAGACTCTTTTCTGGTAATGTCATTATTTTCCCAGATAAAGCTAGTTTCGCATGTAATTTGGCATTTTCGTAACAAAGAATGTGAAAAACATTCAAAGTACACAATTTGGTAAGGTACTTCTATTTCTCGATAAAAAAGTGTTATTTATGCATTTCATCATTTTGGTATGTAAGAAACTTCTCTATATACAAGAGTTTTTGCGTTCATTGCCTTTTGGTTCTTGTGAAACTATAAAACACTCATTATACACGTTTCTCGTAATGTCCTTTTGTTTCCTAATATAGTGTGCTTTCCATCCATTTTTGCATTTTTTGTAGGAAACAAGCTCAAAAACACTGAAAATATATCTTTTTGGTAATGTTATTCTATATCTTCATATTGGTTGGTTTGCATCCGTTTTAGCGTTTTTCTGCGTAAAGAACTGAAAAGACACGTGTTCAGTAATTTTTTTTTTGGATTCACATTGATTGACTTCCATATTATTTATCCTTTCGTGCCTAACATGATGAAAAACACTGAAAAGATATGTTTCTGGTAAAGTCTTTTAACTTTTGTTTGGGTTTGGTACATAAAAATCCGAAAAAAAAAGCTATAATTAACTTTTTTGATAATGTTCTTTTTTCCACATAAATTCCGTGAATTTTGGCAGAATTTTGGCATCTCGGTACTTATGAAGATGAATGAAAAAAAATTCCTATTCTTTATTTTTTAATTTTTTTAATTTATTTTTTTCTAAATATACAGTGTTATTTGTGGGTTTTAGCTTTTTGGTTCTGAAGGAACTTAAAAACACTCATAATACATCTTTCTCGTAATGTCCTTTCGTTTCTCAAACATAAGGGTTTTTGCATGTTTTTAAGCGTTTTTATAGATAACATGATGAAAACCACTCAAAATACATATTTTTGGTAATGGAAAAGGTGTTTTGCATGCATTTTAGCGTATTGGTATGTAAGGATGTCAAAAACACTTAAAGGTAAAATTTGGTTTTATTTCTATGTAATGTGATTGCCATGCCTTTTAGTGCTTTATTGCCTAACGCGCTCAAAAACACTCAAAAGACATGCAAAGCCTCCCTTATGAGGAAATGCAACAACCTTACCAGAAATCTGTCTTTTGAGTGTTTTTCAGCATGTTAGGCACCAAAACGATAAATAATAAGGAACTCACTCTATATGAGAATCCAAAACAAAATTACTGAAAACGTGTCTTCTCAGTGTTTTACGTAGAAAAACGTTAAAACGGATGCAAACCAACCAATATCAAGAAGTAGAAAAACATTACCAAAAATGTATATTTTGAGTTTTTTTGAGCTTGTTACCTACAAAAAAATGCCAAAATTGATAAAAAGCACTCTATATTGGGAAACAAGGGCACTTTTCGAGAAAAGTGTATAATGAATATTTTATAGTTCAAAAGAACCACAGGGCAAAAAACGCAAAAACTCGTTTATACGGAGAAATTTCCTAGATACCAAAATGCTGAGACTCTTGAATAACACACTTAATTGAGAAACACAACAACCTTACTAAATGCGTGTCAAAAACGTTAATGGCAAGTTCTTGGTAAAAGTTTATTTTATTCCCATATAATGTGATTGCCCTGGTTTTTAGTGCTTTATTGCCTAACACGCTTAAAAACACTCAAAAGACACATTTGGTAATGTCACTTTTTTTCCCACATAAAGCTAGTTTTGCATGCTATTTGGGGTTTTGTTAATAAAGAATGTAAAAAACTCTCAAAATACACGCATTTGGTAAGGCTTTTGTTTCTCAATTAAGATTGTTATTCATGAGTTTCAGCATTTTGTTATCTAAGAAACTTCTTTATATACACGAGGTTTTTGCGTTTTTTGCCTTTTGGTTCTTGTGAACCACAAGTTATTTTGCCCGAAAATAAAAAGACACTCATTATACACATTTCTCGTAATGTCCTTTTGTTTCCTAATAGGGAGTGCTTTGCATCCATTTTTGCGTTTTTTGTAGGTAACAAGCTCAAAACACTCAAAATATAGGTTTTTCGTAATGTTATTTTATTTCTTCATATTGGTTGGTTTGCATCCGTTTTAGCGTTGTTTTCTACGTAAAAACCGAAAAAACACGTTTTCAGTAATTTTGTTTGGGATTCCCAAAGAATTTTGCCAGAATTTTGGCATCTATGTACCTATGAAAGTGAATAACAAAAAAAAAATATATATTTTTTTCTCTATAAAGAGTGTTATTTGTGTGTTTTATCTTTTTGGTACAAAAGGAACTTAAAAACACTCATAATACACGTTTTTCTTGTAATGTCCTTTCGTTTCCCAAACATAATGTTCTTTGCATGTATTTAAGCGTTTTTATAGATAACATGATCAAAAACACTCAAAATACATGTCTTTATTAATGTTATTCTGTTTCTCCATAAAGTGTGTTTTGTATGCGTTTTAGCGCTTTTGTATGTAAGGAGTTAAAAACACTTAAAGGCAAGTTCTTCGTAAAAGTTGGTTTTATTCCCATATAATGTGATTGTTCTGCTTTTTAGTGCTTTTTTGCATATCACGTTCAAAAACACTCAAAATACATTTTCTGATAATGTCATTTTTTTTCCACATAAAGCTAGTTTCGCATGTAATTTGGGATTTTCGTAACTAAGAATGTGAAAAACGATCAAAATACACACATTTTGTAAGGTACTTCTGTTTCTCAATGAAAAGTGTTATTCATGCATTTCAGCATTTTGGTATGTAAGAAACTTCTCTCTATACACGATTTTTTGCGTTTTTTGCCTTCTGGCACTTGTTAAACTATAAAACACTCATTATAAACGTTTTTAGTAATGTCCTTTCGTTTCCCCAAAATTGGGTTCTTTGCATGTATTTAAGCGTTTTTATTCGTTACACGATCAAAAACACTCAAAATACATGTTTTTGGTAATGTTATTCTGTTTCACCATGAAGTGTATTTCGCATGCGTTTTAGTGTTTTGGTATATAAGGAGCTCAAAAACACTTAAAGGCAAGTTCTTGGTAAAAATTGGTTTTATTCCAATGTAATGTGATTGCCCTGCTTTTTAGTGCTTTATTGCCTATCAGGCTCAAAACACTCCAAAGCTGGATTTCCTTGCAATTTTGAGTTTTGGTAAATAAGAATGTGAAAAGCACCCAGAATACAGGCATTTAGTAAGGTTGTTCTCTTTCTAAATTAAGAGTGTTATTCATGAGTTTCAGCATTTTGGTATCTAAGAAATTTCTCCATATAAAAGAGTTTTTGCATTTTTTGCCTTTTGGTTCTTTTGAACTATAAAACACTCATTATCCACTTTTCTTGCAATGTCCTTTTTTTCTTAATATAGAGTGCTTTGCATCAATTTTCGCGTTTTGTGTAGATAATAAGCTCAAAAACACTCAAAATATATCTTTTTTGTAATGTTATTCTATTTCTTCATATTGGTTGGTTTGCATCCGTTTTAGCGTTTTTTTTCAAAGTAAAACACTGAGAAAACACGTTTTCAGTAATTTTGTTTTCGATTCCCATAGAGTGAGTTCCTTATTATTTATCGTTTTTGTGCCTAACATGCAGAAAAAACACTCAAAAGAGAGATTTCTGGTAAGGTCGTTTAATTTCCTCATATAGGAGGCTTTGCATGCACTTTAGGGTTTGGTACATAACAGTCCGAAAAAAAAGCTATAATTAACTTTTTTGATAATTTTCTATTATCATATAATAGCCCTGAATTTTACCAGAATTTTGGCATCTCAATATCTATGAAGATCAATAAAAAAAAAACATACTATTTTTATATATTTTTATTTATTTTTTTTTCTAAATAAAGAGTGTTATTTGTGGGTTTTACCTTCTTGGTTGTTAAGGAACTTAAAAACACTCATAATACACGTTTCTCGTAATGTCCTTTCGTTTCCCAAACATAAAGTTTTTATAGATAATATGATCAAAAACACTCTAAATACATGTTTTTGGTAATGTTATTCGGTTTTTCCATAAAGTGTGTTTTGCATGCGTTTTTGGGGTTTGGTATATAGGGAGCTCAAAAAAACTTAAAGGCAAATTCTTGGTAAAAATTGGTTTTATTCCAATGTAATGTCATGGCCCTGCTTTTTAGTGCTTTATTGCCTATCAAGCTCAAAAACACTCAAAATACACTTTTCTGGTAAAGTCATTTTTTTTCCCACAAAGCTGGTTTCGCATGCAATTTGGGGTTTGGTAACTAAGAATGTGAAAAACACTCAAAATTCACGCATTTAGTAAGGTTGTTCTGTTTCTTAACTAAAAGTGTTATTCATGAGTTTCAGCATTTTGTTATGTAAGAAACTTCTCTAATACACACATTTGGTAAGGTATTTCTGTTTCTCAATTAAAAGTTTTTCATGAATTTCAGCATTTTTGTATGTAAGAAACTTCTCTATGTACATGAGTTTTTGAGATTTTTGTCTTGTGGTTCTTTTGAAACTAGAAAACACTCATTATACACGTTTCTCGTAATATCCTTTTCTTCCTCAATATAGTGCTTTCCATCCATTTTCGCATTTCTTGTAGGTAACAAGTTCAAATTGGTTGGTTTGCATCCGTTTTAGCGTTTTTTTTTACGTAAATCACTAAAAAGACACTTTTTCAGTAATATTGTTGAAATTGCTGAAAAACACTCAAAAGACAGGTTTCTGGTAAAGTCGTGTAATTTCCCAATATAGGTGGCTTTGCATGCACTTTAGTCTTTGGTACATAAGTAAGGAAAAAAGCTAAAATAATTTTTTTTATAATAATTTTTTTTACAAAATTTCTCTGAATTTTGCTATAATTTTGGCGTCTCGGTACCTATAAAGATGAATAACAAAAAAAAAAAAAATTTTCTCTATAAAAAGTGCTATTTGTGGGTTTTAGCTTTTTGGTAGTTAAGGAACTTAAAAACACTCATAATACACGATTTTTGTAATGTCCTTTTCTTATAAAAACATAGTGTTCTTTACGTGTATTTAAGCGTTTTTGTAGGTAACATGATCAAAAACACTCAAAATACATGTTTTTGGTAGTTATTCTGTTTCTCCATAAACGGTGTTTTGCATGAGTTTTAGCGTTTTGGTATGTAAGGAGTTAAAAAAACATTTAAAGGCAAGTTCTTCGTAACTTGGTTTTTTTTTCCATATAATGTGATTGTTCTGCTTTTTAGTGCTTTGTTGCATATCAAGCTCAAAAACACTCAGAAGACACTTTTCTGGTAATATAATTTTTTTCCCAGATAAAGCTAGTTTCGCATGTAATTTGGCATTTTCGTAACTAAGAATATGAAAAACGTTCAAAGTACACAATTTGGTAAGGTAGTTCTATTTCTCGATAAAAAGTGTTATGTATGCATTTCATCATTTTGGTAAATAAGAAACTTCTCTATATACCCGAGTTTTTGCGTTTATTGCCTTGTGGTTCTTGTGAAAATATAAAACACTCATTATACACGTTTCTCGTAATGTCTTTTTGTTTCCTAATATAGTGTGCTTTCCATCCATTTTTGCATTTTTTGTAGGTAACAAGCTCAAAAACACTGAAAATATATCTTTTTGGTAATGTGATTCTATTTCTTCATATTGGTTGGTTTCCATCCATTTTAGCGTTTTTCTACGTAAAACAAAACAAAAAGACACGTTTTCAGTAATTTTGTTTTGGATTCACATATTATTTATTCCATATTATTTATCATTTGGTGCCTAACATGCTGAAAAACACAAAAAAAACAGGTTTCTGGTAAAGTCGTTTAACTTCTCTATATACGTGGTTTTGCATGCACTTTAGAGTTTGGTACATAACAATCCGAAAATAAAGCTTTTATTAACTTTTTTTTCATAATGTTGTTTTTTCCACATAAATTCCCTGAATTTGGGCAGAATTTTGGGATCTTGGTACCTATGAAGATGAATAAAAAAAAAAACCCTATTTTTTTATTTATTTTTTTATTTATTTATTTTTTTAAATATAAACAGTGTTATTTGTGGGTTTTATCTTTTTGATACTGAAAGAACTTAAAAACACTTCCTCGTAATGTCCTTTCGTTTCCCAAACATAAGGTTCTTTGCATGTTTTTAACGTTTTTCTAGATAACATGATCAAAAACACTCAAAATACATGTTTTTAATAATGCAAATGCTGTTTTGCATGCGTTTTAGCGTTTTGGTATGTAAGGATGTCAAAAACTCTTAAATGCAAGTTCTTGGTAAAATTTGGTTTTATTTCCATGTAATGTGATTGCCCTGCCTTTTAATGCTTTATTGCCTAACACGCTGAAAAACACTCAAAAGACATGCAAAGCCTCCCATATGAGGAAATTAAACGACCTTACCAGAAATCTGTCTTTTGAGTGTTTTTCTGCATGTTAGGCACCAAAACGGTAAATAATAAGGAACTCAGTCTATATGGGAATCCAAAACAAAATTACTAAAAACGTGTCTTCTCAGTGTTTTACATAGAAAAACGCTAAAAAGGACGCAAAGCAACCAATATCAAGAAGTAGAAAAACATTACCAAAAATGTATATTTTGAGGTTTTTTTGAGCTTGTTACCTACAAAAAAAAAAAACGCAAAATTGATACAATGCACTCTATATTGGGAAACAAAGGGACATAGCGAGAACAGTGTATGATGAATGTTTTATAGTTTAAAAGAACCACAAGGCGAAAAACGCAAAAACTAGTGTATATGGAGAAGTTTCCTAGATACCAAAATGCTGAAACTCATGAATAACACTCTTAAGTGAGAAACAGAACAACCTTTCAAAATGCGTGTTAAAAACATTAAAAGCAAGTTCTTGGTATAAGTTGCTTTTATTCCCATGTAATGTGATTACCCTGCTTTTTAGTGCTTTATTGCCTAACACGCTCAAAAAAACACTCAAAAGACACTTTTTGGAATGTCATTTTTTTCCCACATAAAGCTGGTTTCGCCTGCTATTTGGGGTTTTGCTAAGAATGTGAAAAACACACAAAATACACGCATTTGGTAAGGTTCTTTTGTTTCTCAATTAAGATTGTTATTCATCAGTTTCAGCATTTTGGTATCTAAGAAACTTCTTTATATACACGAGTTTTTGCGTTTTTTGCCTTTTGGTTCTTGTGAACCACAAGTTCTTTTGCGCGAAAATAATAACACGTTCATTATACACATTTCTCATAATGTCCTTTTGTTTCCCAGTAGGGAGTACTTTGCATCCATTTTCGAGTTTTTTCTAAGTACCAAGCTCAAAAACACTCAAAATATAGCTTTTTCGTAATGTTATTCTATTTCTTCATATTGGTTGGTTTGCATCCGTTTTAGCGTTTATCTACGTAAACCACCGAAAAAACACGTTTTCAGTAATTTTGTTTTGGATTCCCAAAGAATTTTCCTAGAATATTGGCATCTCGGTACCTATGAAGATGAATAACAACAAAAAAATCTATTTATTTTTTTTTTCTCTATAAAGAGTGTTATTTGTGTGCTTTAGCTTTTTGGTACAAAAGGAACTTAAAAACAATCATAATACACGTTTTTCATAATGTCTTTTCGTTTTCCAAACATAATGTTCTTTGCATGTATTTAAGCGTTTTTATAGATAACATTTTCAAAAACACTCAAAATAAACGTCTTAGGTAATGTTATTCTGTTTCTCCATGAAGTGTGTTTTGCATGCGTTTTAGCGTTTTGGTATGTAAGGAGTTAAAAACACTTAAATGCAAGTTCTTCGTAAAAGTTGGTTTTATTCTCATATAATGTGATTGTTCTGCTTTTTAGTGCTTTCTTGCATATCACGCTCAAAAATACTCAAAAGACACTTTTCTGATAATGTCATTTTTTTTTCCACATAAAGCTAAATTCGCATGTAATTTGGGATTTTCGTAACTAAGAATGTGAAAAACACTCAAAATACACACATTTTGTAAGGTACTTCTGTTTCTCAATTAAATGTGTTATTCATGAAATTCAGGATGTAAGAAAAATTCTTTCTATACACGAGTTTTTGCGTTTTTTTGCCTTGTGGTTCTTGTTAAACTATAAAACACTCATTATCCACGTTTCTCGTAATGTCCTTTTGTTTCCCAATATAGAGTTCTATCCATTCATTTTCACATTATTTGTAGGTAACACGCTCAAAAACACTCAAAATATATGTTTTTGGTAATGTTATTCTATTTCTTCATATTGGTTGGTTTACATCCGTTTTAACGTTTTTCTTAGTAAATCTCTGAAAAGACACGTTTTCAGTAATATTGTTGAAATTGCTGAAAAACTCTCAAAAGACAGATTTGGGGTAAAGTCGTGTAATTTCCACATTTAGGTGGCTTTGCATGCACTTTAGGGTTTGGTATATAACTCCGGATAAAAGCTAAAATTATTGATTTTGATAATATTTTTTTTTATCTAGTTTCCCTGAATTTTGCCAGAATTTTGGCATCTCCGTACCTATGGAGATAAATAAAAAAAAATTATATTTTTTTTATTGATATATTTATTTGTTTTTTATTTTTTTCTCTATAAAGAGTGTTATTTGTGGGTTTTAGCTTTTTGGTACTTAAGAAACTTAAAAACACTCAATACACAATTTTCGTAATGTCCTTTCGTTTCATAAACATAGGGTTCTTTGCATGTATTTAAGCGTTTTTATAGGTAACATGATCAAAAACACTCAAAATTCATGTTTTTGCTAAAGTTATTTTGTTTCTCCATAAAGGGTGTTTTGCATACGTTTTAGCGTTTTGGTATGTAAGGAGTTAAAAAAAACACTTAAAGGCAAGTTCTTGGTAAAAGTTGGTTTTATTTCCATGTAATGTGATTATTCTGCTTTTTAGTGCTTTGTAGCATATCACGCTCAAAAACACTCGAAAAACACTTTTCTGGTAATGTCATTTTTTCCCACATAAATCTAATTTCGCATGTAATTTGGGATTTTCGTAACTAAGAATGTGAAAAACACTCAAAATACTTACATTTGGTAAGATAGTTCTGTTTCTTAATTAAAAGTGTTATTCATGATTTTCAGCATTTTGGAATGTAAGAAACTTCTCTATGTAAACGAGTTTTTGCGTTTTTTGCCTTGTGGTTCTTGTGAAACTATAAAACACTCATTATACACGTTTCTCTTAATGTCCTTTTGCTTCCCAATAGAGAGTGCTTTCCATCCCTTTTCGCGTTTTTTGTAGGTAACAATTTCAAAAGCACTCAAAATATAACTTTTTGGTAATTTTATTCTATATCTTCATATTGGTTGGTTTGCATCCGTTTTGGCGTTTTTCTACGTAAAACACCGAAAAGACACGTTTTCAGTAATTTTGTTTAGATTCCCTTATAGATTGACTTCCTTGTGTTTTATCGTATTGGTTCCTAACATGCTGAAAAACACTCATAAGACAGTTTTCTGGAAAAGACATTTAATTTCCCCATATAGGTAGCTTTGCATTTACTTTAGGGGTTTGGTACATAAAAGTCCGAAAAATAAAGCTAAATTTAACTTTTTTCATAATGTTCTTATTTCACATAATTTCCTGAACTTTGCCCGAATTTTGGCATCTCGTTACCTGTGAAGATGAATAAGAATGAAAAAAAAACGTATTTTTATTTATTTTTTAAATTTTTTTTCTCAATAAAGAGTGTTATATGTGGCTTTTAGCTTTTTCGTACTTAATGAACTTAAAAACACTCATAATACACGTTTCTCGTAATGTCCTTTCGTTTCCCAAAAATTGGGTTCTTTGCATGTATTTAAGCGTTTTTATTGGTAACATAATCAAAAACACTCAAAATACATGTTTTTGGTAATGTTATTCTGTTTCACCATGAAGTGTATTTTGCATGCGTTTTAGTGTTTTCGTATATAAGGAGCTCAAAACCATTCAAAGGGAAGTTCATGGTGAAAATTGGTTTTATTTCAATGTAATGTGATTGCACTGCTTTTTAGTGCTTTATTGCCTATCACGCTCAAAAACACTCAAAAGACATTTTTCTGGTAATGTCATTTTTTTTTTCCACATAAAGCTGGTTTCGCATGCAATTTGAGGTTTTGGTAAATAAGAATGTGAAGAGCATTCAAAATACACGCATTTAGTTAGGATGTTCTGTTTCTGAACTAAGAGTGTTGTTTATGAGTTTCAGCATTTTGGTATCTAGGAAACTCCTTCATATACACTAGTTTTTGCATTTTTTAGCCTTGTTGTTCTTTTGAACTATAAAACACTCATTATACACTTTTCTTGCAATATCCTTTCCTTTCCCATTATAGAATGCTTTGCATCAATTTTTTCGTTTTTTATAGATAACAAAGTCAAAAAACTCAAAATACACCTTTTTGGTAATGTTTTTCTATTTCTTTATATTGGTTGGTATGCATCCGGTTTAGCGTTTTTTCTACGTAAAACACTGAGAAGACACGTTTTCAGTAATTTTGTTTTGAATTTCCATATAGACTGAGTTCCTTTATTATTTATCGTTTTGGTGCCTAACATGCCGAACAACACTCAAAAGACAGATTTCTGATATGGTCGTTTAATTTCCTCATATAAGAGGCTTTGCATGCACTTTAGGATTTGGTACATAAGTCCAAAAAAAAAGATAAAATTTACTTTTTTGATAATATTCTTTTATCATATAATTGCCCTGAATTTTTCAAGAATTTTGGCATCTCGGTTCCTATGAAGATGAATAACAAAAAAAAAAAAAAAAATGCTATTTTTTTATTTTTTATTTATTTACTTTTTTTTTCTCAATAAAAGGTGTTATTTGTGGGATTTACCTCTTTGGTACTTAAGGAACTTAAAAACACTCATAATACACGTTTCTCGTAATCTTCTTTCGTTTCCCAAATATAAGGATGTTTGCATGTATTTAAGCGTTTTTATAGAAAACATGATCAAAAACAGTCAAAATACATGTTTTTGGTAATGTTATTCTGTTTCTCTATAAAAGGTGTTTTGCATGCGTTTTAGCGTTTTGGTATGTAAGGAGCTTAAAAAACTTAAAGGCAAATTCTTGGTAAAAGTTGGTTTTATTCCCATGTAATGTGATTGCCTTACTTTTTAGTGCTTTATTGACTAATACGCTCAAAAACCCTCAAAAGACACTTTTCTGGTAATATCATTTTTTTCCCACATAAAGCTACTTTCGCATGGAATTTGGGGTTTTGGTAACTAAGAATGTAAAAACACTCAAAATACACACATTTAGTAAGAATGTTCTGTTTCTTAATTAAGGTTGTTATTCATGAGTTTCAGCATTTTGGTATGTTAGAAACTTCTCCATACACACGAGTTTTTGCGTTTTTGGCCTTGTGATTCTTGTGAAACTTTGAAACACTCATTATAGACGTTTCTCGTTGTCTTTTTTTTTTTTCTAATATAGAGTGCTTTGCATCCATTTTCGCATTTTTTTTATGTAACAAGCTCAAAAACACTCAAAATATACCTTTTCGGTAATATTATCCTGTTTCTTAATATTGGTTGGTTTGCATCCGTTTAAGCATTTTTCTACGTAAAACTTTGAAAAGACCCGTTTTCAGTAATTTTGTTTTGGATTTCCATATAGAGTGACTTTCATATTATTTATCGTTTTCGTGCCTAACATGCGGAAAAATAATCAAAAAACATGTATCTTGTAAAGTCATTTAATTTCCCCATATAGATTGGTTTCCATACACTTTAGGGTTTGGTACATAACTCCGAAAAAAAGCTAAAATTAACTTTTTCGATAATAAACTTTTTTCCACATAATTTCCCTCAATTTTGGGAGAATTTTGGCATCTTGGCAGCTATGGACATCAATAAAAAAAAATGCTATTTTTTTATTTTATTTATTTATTTTATTTTTTTCTCTATAAAGAGTGTTATTTGTGGGTTTTAACGTTTTGGGACTTAAGGACCTTAAAAACACATAATACACGTTTCTCCTCATGTCCTTTCGTTTCCCAAACATAGGGTTCTTTGCATTTTATTAAGCGTTTTTATAGGTAACATGATCAAAAACACTTAAAACACATATTGTTGGTAAAGTTATTCTGCTTCTCCATAAAGGTGTGTTTTGCATGCGTTTTAGCATTTTGTTATGTAAGGAGCTCAAAAACACTTAAAGGCAAGTTATAGATAAAAATTGGTTTTATTCATATGTAATGTAATTGCCTTCCTTTTTAGTGCTTTATTGCCTATCACGCTCAAAAACACTCAGAAGAAATTTTTCTGGTAATGTCATTTTTTTCTCTTATAAAGCTGGTTTTGCATGCAATTTGGGGTTTTGTTAAGTAAGAATGTGAAAAGCCTTCAAAATACACGCATTTAGTAAGGATGTTCTGTTTCTCAATGAAGAGTGTTATTCATGAGTTTCAGCATTTTGGTATCTAGGAAACTTCTCCATATACAAGAGTTTTTGCGTTTTTTGCCTTGTGGTTCTTTTGAACTATAAAACACTCATTATCCACTTCTCTTGCAATGTCCTTTTTTTCTTAATATAGAGTGCTTTGCATCAATTTTCGCGTTTTTTCTAGGTAACAAGCTCAAAAACACTCACAATATACCTTTTTGGTAATGTTTTTCTATTTCTTGATATTGGTTGGTTTGCATCCGTTTTAGCGTTTTTTCTACGTAAAACACTGAGAAGACACGTTTTCAGTAATTTTGTTTTGGATTCCCATATAGAGTGAGTTCCTTATTATTGATCGTTTTGGTGCCTAATATGCTGAAAAACACTCAAAAGACAGATTTCTGGTAAGGTCGTTTAATTTCCTCATATAGGAGGCTTTGCATGCACTTTAGTGTTTGGTACATAACAGTCCGAAAAAAAAAAGCTAAAATTAACTGTTTTAATAATTTTCTTTTATCATATAATAGCCCTGAATTTTCCCAGAATTTTGGCATCTCGGTACATATGAAGATGAATAACAAAAAAAAAACATACTATTTATATATATTTTTATTTATTTGTTTTTCTAAATAAAGAGTGTTATTTGTGGGTTTTAGCTTCTTGGTACTTAAGGAACTTAAAAACACTCATAATACACGTTTCTCGTAATGTCCTTTCGTTTCCCAAACATCAGGTTTTTTGCATGTATTTAGGCGTTTTTATAGACATGATCAAAAACACTCAAAATACATGTTTTTGGTAATGTTATTCCGTTTCTCCATAAAGTGTGTTTTGCATGCGTTTTAGCGGTTTGGTATATAAGGAGCTCAAAAAACCTTAAAGGCAAGTTCTTGGCAAAAATTGATTTTATTCCAATGTAATGTGATTGCCCTGCTTTTTAGTGCTTTATTGCCTATCACGCTCAAAAACACTCAAAATACACTTTTTTGGTAATGTCAATTTTTTTTTCCCACAAAGCTGGTTTTGCAAGCAATTTGGGGTTTTTGTAACTAAGAATGTGAAAAGCACTCAAAATTCACGCATTTAGTAAGGTTGTTCTGTTTTTTAATTAAAAGTTTTATTCATAAGTTTCAGCATTTTGGTATGTAAGAAACTTCTCTAATACACACATTTGGTAAGGTATTTCTGTTTCTCAATTAAAAGTTATTCATGAATTTCAGCATTTTGGTATGTAAAAACTTCTCTATGTACACGAGTTTTTGAGATTTTTGCCTTGTGGTTATTGTGAAACTATAAAACATTCATGATACACGTTTCTCGTAATGTCCTTTTCTTTCTCAATATAGAGTGCTTCCCATCCATTTTCGCATTTATTGTAGGTAAGAAGCTCAAAAACAAATAAAAATATATCTTTTTGGCAATGTTATTGTTTCTTCATATTGGTTGGTTTGCATCCGTTTTAGCGTCTTTCTACGTAAATCACTAAAAAGACACTTTTTAGTAATATTGTTGAAATTGCTGAAAAACACTCAGAAGACAGGTTTCTGGTAAAGTCGTGTAATTTCCCCATATAGGTGGCTTTGAATGCACTTCAGGGTTTGGTACATAAATACGGAAAAAAGCTAAATTTTTTTTTTTATAATGATTTTTTTACAAAATTTCCCTGAATTTTTCCAGAATTTTGGCATCTCGGTACCTATGAAGATGAATAACAAAAAAAAATCGTTTTTTTTTCTCTATAAAGTGTGTTATTTGTGGGTTTTAGGTTTTTGGAACTTAATAACACAAATAATACACGATTTTCGTAATGTCCTTTTGTTATATAAACAATGTGTTCTTTACATGTATTTAAGCGTTTTTATAGGTAACATGATCAAAAACACTCAAAATATATGTTTTTGGTAATGTTATTCTGTTTCTCCATAAACGGTGTTTTGCATGATTTAAGCGTTTTGGTATGTAAGAAGTTAAAAAACACTTAAAGGCAAGTTCTTCGTAAAAGTTGGTTTTATTCCCATGTAATGTGATTGTTCTGCTTTTTATTGCTTTGTTGCATATCACGCTCAAAAACACTCAAAAGACTCTTTTCTGGTAATGTCATTTTTTTTCCAGATAAAGCTAGTTTCGCATGTAATTTGGCATTTTCGTAAAAAAGAATGTGAAAAACATTCAAAGTACACAATTTGGTAAGGTAGTTCTATTTCTCGATAGAACGTGTTATTTATGCATTTCATCATTTTGGTATGTAAGAAACTTCTCTATATACCCGAGTTTTTGTGTTTATTGCCTTTTGGTTCTAGTGAAACTATAAAAAACTCATTATACACGTTTCTCGTAATGTCCTTTTGTTTCCTAATATAGTGTGCTTTCCATCCATTTTTGCATTTTTTCTAGGAAACAAGCTCAAAAACACTGAAAATATATCTTTTTGGTAATGTTATTCTATTTCTTCATATTGGTTGGTTTGCATCTGTTTTAGCGTTTTTCTGCGTAAAACACTGAAAAGACACGTGTTCAGTAATTTTGTTTTGAATTCACATTGACTGACTTCCATATTATTTATCCTTTCGTGCCTAACATGAAAAACACTGAAAAGACAGGTTTCTGGTAAAGTCTTTTAACTTTTGTTTGGTTTTGGTAAATAACAATCCGAAAAAATAACTATAATTAACTTTTTTGATAATGTTCTTTTTTTCCACATAAATTCCCTGAATTTTGGCAGAATTTTGGCTTCTCGGTACTTATAAAGATGAATGAAAAAATTTCCTATTCCTTATTTTTTAAATTTTTTAATTTATTTTTTTCTAAATAAACAGTGTTATTTGTGGGTTTTAGCATTTTGGTTCTGAAGGAACTTAAAAACACTCATAAAACACCTTTCTCGTAATGTCCTTTCGTTTCTCAAATATAAGGTTTTTTTGCAAATTTTTAAGCGTTTTTATAGATAACAATGAAAAACACTCAAAGTACATGTTTTTGGTAATGAAAAAGGTGTTTTGCATGCGTTTTAGCGTTTTGGTATGTAAGGATGCCAAAAACACTTAAAGGCAAGTTCTTGATAAAATTTGGTTTTATTTCCATATAATGTGATTGCCCTGCCTTTTAGTGCTTTATTGCCTAACACGCTCAAAAACACTCAAAAGAAATGCAAAGCCTGTCTTATGAGGAAATGCAACGACCTTACCAGAAATCTGTCTTTTGAGTGTTTTTCAGCATGTTAGGCACCAAAACGATAAATAATAAGGAACTCACTCTATATGGGAATCCAAAACAAAATTACTGAAAACGTGTCTTCTCTGTTTTACGTAGAAAAACGCTAAAACGGATGCAAACCAATCAATAACAAGAAGTAGAAAAACATTACCAAAAATGTATATTTTGAGTTTTTTGAGCTTGTGACCTACAAAAAAACGCCAAAATTGATACAAAGCAATCTATATTGGGAAACAAAGGCACTTTGTGAGAAAAGTGTATAATGAATGTTTTATAGTTCAAAAGAACCACAAGGCAAAAAACGCAAAAACTCGTGTATATGGAGAAGTTTCCTAGATACCAATATGCTGAGACTCTTGAATAACACACTTAATTGAGAAACACAACAACGTTACTAAATGCGTGTCAAAATCATTAAAGGCAAGTTCTTGGTAAAAGTTGGTTTTATTCCCATATAATGTGATTGCCCTGGTGTTTAGTGCTTGCTTTATTGCCTAACACGCTCAAAAACACTCAAAAGACACATTTGGTAATGTCATTTTTTTTCCCACATAAAGCTAGTTTCGCATGCTATTTGGGGTTTTGCTAACAAAGAATGTGAAAAACTCTCAAAATACACGCATTTGGTAAGGCTTTTTTCTGTTTCTCAAATAAGATTGTTATTCATGAGTTTCAGCATTTTGTTATCTAAGAAACTTCTATATATACACGAGTTTTTGCGTTTTTTGCCTTTTGGTTCTTGTGAACCACAAGTTCTTTTGCCCGAAAATAATAAGACACTCATTATACACATTTCTCGTAATGTCCTTTTGTTTCCTAATAGGGAGTGCTTTGCATCCATTTTTGCATTTTTTGTAGATAACAAGCTCAAAACACTCAAGATATAGCTTTTTCGTAATGTTATTCTATTTCTTCATATTGGTTGGTTTGCATCCGTTTTAGCGTTTTTCTACGTAAAACACCGAAAAAAACACGTTTTCAGTAATTTTGTTTGGGATTCCCAAAGAATTTTGCCAGAATATTGGCATCTAGGTACCTATGAAAGTGAATAACAAAAAAAAAAATCTAATTTTTTATTTTTTCTCTATAAAGAGTGTTATTTGTGTGTTTTATCTTTTTGGTACAAAAGGAACTAAAAAAAACACTCATAATACACGTTTCTCGTAATGTCCTTTCGTTTCCCAAACATAATGTTCTTTGCATGTATTTAAGAGTTTACACTCAAAATACATCAAACACGTCAAAATACGTCAAAACACTCAAAATACATGTCTTTATTAATGTTATTCTGTTTCTGCATAAAGTGTGTTTTGCATGCGTTTTAGCGCTTTTGTATGTAAGGGGTTAAAAACACTTAAAGGCAAGTTCTTCGTAAAAGTTGGTTTTATTCCCATATAATGTGATTGTTCTGCTTTTTAGTGCTTTCTTGCATATCTCGCTCAAAAACACTCAAAAGACACTTTTCTGATAATGTCATTTTTTTTTCCACATAAAGCTAGTTTCGCATGTAATTTGGGATTTTCGTAACTAAGAATGTGAAAAACACTCAAAATACACACATTTTGTAAGGTGTTTCTGTTTCTCAATTAAAACTGTTATTCATGCATTTCAGCATTTTGGTATGTAAGAAACTTCTCTCTATACACGATTTTTTTACGTTTTTTGCCTTGTGGTTCTTTATACACGTTTCTAGTAATGTCCTTTTGTTTTCCAATATAGAGTGCTTTCCATTCATTTTCGCATTTTTTGTAGATAACACTTTCAAAAACACTCAAAATATATCTTTTTGGTAATGTTTTTCTATTTCTACATATTGGTTGGTTCACATCCGTTTTAGCGTTTTTCTTAGTAAATCTCTGAAAAGACACGTTTTCAGTAATATTGTTGAAATTGATGAAAACATTCAAAAGACATGTTTCTGGTAAAGTCGTGTAATTTTCCCATCTAGGTGGCTTTCTATGCACTTTAGGGTTTGGTAGATAACTCCAGATAAAAGCTAAAATTATTTATTTTGATTATTTTTTTTTATCTAATTTCCCTGAATTTTGCCAGAATTTTGGCATCTCGTTACATATGAAGATGAATAAAAAAAAAAAATTCCTATTTTTAATTTTTTTATTTATTTATTTTTTTCTCTATAAAGGGTGTTATTTGTGGGTTTTAGCTTTTTGGTACTTAAGGAACTTAAAAACACTCATAATACACAATTTTCGTAATGTCCTTTCGTTTTACAAACATAGGGCTCTTTGCATATATTTAAGCGTTTTTATAGGTAATATGATCAAAAACTCTCAAAATTCATGTTTTTGGTAATGTTATTTTGTTTCTCCATATAGGGTGTTTTGCATGCGTTTTAGCGTTTTGGTATGTAAGGAATTAAAAAAAACACTTAAAGGCAAGTTCTTGGTAAAAGTTGGTTTTATTCCCATGTAATGTGATTATTCTGCTTTTTAGTGCTTTGTTGCATATCACGCTCAAAAACACTCGAAAGACACTTTTCTGGTAATGTCATTTTTTTTACATATAAAGCTGGTTTCGCATGTAATTTGGGATTTTCGTAACTAAGAATGTGAAAAACACTCAAAATACTCACATTTGTTAAGATAGTTCTGTTTCTCAATTAAAAGTGTTATTCATGAGTTTCAGTATTTTGGAATGTAAGAATCTTCTCTATATACACAAGTTTTTGCGTTTTTTGCCTTGTGGTTCTTGTGAAAGTATAAAACACTCATTATACTTGTTTCTCGTAATGTCCTTTTGCTTCCCAATATAGAGTGCTTTCCATCCGCTTTCGCGTTTTTTGTAGGTAACAATTTCAAAAACACTCAAAATATACCTTTTTGGTAATGTTATTCTATTTCTTCATATTGGTTGGTTTGCATCCGTTTTAGCGTTTTTCTACGTAAAACACCGAAAAGACACGTTTTCAGAAATTTGGTTTTGGATTCCCATATAGATTGACTTCCATGGGTTTTATCATGTTGGTTCCTAATATGCTGAAAAACACTCATAAGACAGTTTTCTGGCAAAGACATTTAATTTCCCCATATAGGTTGGTTTGCAAGCGCTTTAGGGGTTTAGTACATAACAGTCCGAAAAAAAAAGCTAAATTTAACTTTTTTGATAATGTTCTTATTTCACATAATTTCCTGAACGTTGCCCGAATTTTGGCATCTCGTTACCTGTGAATATGAATAAGAATGAAAAAAATATCGTTTTTTTTATTTTTTTTATTTTTTCTTAATAAAGACTTTTATTTGTGGGTTTTAGCTTTTTCGTACTTAATGAACTTACAAACACTCATAATACACGTTTCTCGTGATGTCCTTTCGTTTCCCAAAAATAGGGTTCTTTGCATGTATTTAAGCGTTTTTATTGGTAACACGATAAAAAACACTCAAAATACATGTTTTTGGTAATGTTATTCTGTTTCAACATGATGTGTATTTTGCATGCGTTTTAGGGTTTTGGTATATAAAGAGCTCAAAAACACTTAAAGTCAAGTTCTTGGTAAAAATTGGTTTTATTCCAATGTAATGTGAGTGCCCTGCTTTTTAGTGCTTTATTGCCTATCACGCTCAAAAACTCTCAAAAGACATTTTTCTGGTAATGTCAATTTTTTTCCCATAAAGCTGGTTTCGCGTGCAATTTGGGGTTTTGGTAACTAAAAATGTGAAAAGCACTCAAAATACATGCATTTAGTAAGGATGTTCTGATTCTCAATTAAGAGTGTTGTTCATGAGTTTCAGCATTTTGGTATCTACGAAACATCTTCATATACACTAGTTTTTGCATTTTTTGCCTTGTTGTTCTGTTGAACTATAAAACACTCATTATACACTTTTCTTGCAATGTCCTTTTCTTTCCCATTATAGAGTGCTTTGCATCAATTTTTGCGTTTTTTATAGATAACAAGCTCAAAAACACTCAAAATATACCTTTTTGGTAATGTTTTTCTATTTCTTTATATTGTTTAGTTTGCATCCGGTTTAGCGTTTTTCTACGTAAAACACTGAGAAGACACGTTTTCAGTAATTTTGTTTTGAATTCGCATATACAGTGAGTTCTTTATTATTTATCGTTTTTGTGCCTAACATGCTGAACAACACTCAAAAGACAGATTTCTCATAAGGTCGTTTTATTTCCTCATAGAGGAGGCTTTGCATGCACTGTTTTGCATGCAACTGTTTTGATAATATTCTTTTATCATATAATTGCCCTGAATATTACCAGAATTTTGGCATCTCGGTACCTATGAAGATGAATAACAAAAAAAAAAAAAATCCTATTTTCTTATTTTTTATTTATTTATTTTTTCTCAATAAAGAGTGTTATTTGTGAGATTTAGTTTTATGTTACTTAAGGAAATTAAAAACACTCATAATACACGTTTCTCGTAATGTTCTTTCGTTTCCCAAACATAAGGATCTTTGCATATATTTAACCGTTTTTATAGAAAACACGATCAAAAAACACTCAAAATACATGTTTTTGGTAATGTTATTCTGTTTCTCTATAAAAGGTGTTTTGCATGCGTTTTAGTGTTTTGGTATGTAAGGAGCTCAAAGACACTTAAAGGCAAATTCTTGGTAAAAGTTTGTTTTATTCCCATGTAATGTGATTGCCCTTCTTTTTAGTGCTTTATTGCCTAACACGCTCAAAAACCCTCAAAAGACACTTTTCTGGTAATGTCATTTTTTTCACACATAAAGCTAGTTGCGCATGGAATTTTCAGTTTTGGTAACTAAGAATGTGAAAAACACTCTTCTGTTTCTTAATTAAGAGTGTTATTCATGAGTTTCAGCATTTTGGTATTTTTAGAAACTTTTCCATACACACGAGTTTTTACATTTTTTGCCCTGTGATTCTTGTGAAACTATGAAACACTCATTATAGACGTTTCTCGTTATATCCTTTTTTTTTTTCCTAATATAGAGTGCTTTGCATCCATTTTCGCATTTTTTTTTATGTAACAAGCTCAAAAATACTCAAAATATACCTTTTTGGTAATGTTATTATATTTCTTCATATTGGTTGGTTTGTATCTGTTTTAGCGTTTTTCTACGTAAAACTTTGAAAAGACACGTTTTTATTAATTTTGTTTTGGTTTTCCATATAGAGTGACTCCTATTATTTATTGTTTTGGTGCCTAACATGCGGAAAAACACTGAAAAGACAGGTTTCTTGTAAAGTCATTTAATTTCCCCATATAGATGGCTTTCCATACACTTTAGGGTTTGGTACATAACATGAAATTAACTTTTTCGATAATTTTCTTTTTTTTCATATAATTTCCCTGAATTTTGTCAGAATTTTGTCATCTTGGCAGCTATGAATATCAATAACAAAAAAAAAAATTACTATTTTTTTATTTATTTATTTATTTATTTATTTATTTCTCTATAAAGATTGTTATTTGTTTTGGTACTTAAGAACCTTAAAAACACATTATACACGTTTCTCGTTATGTCCTTTCGTTTCCCAAACATAGGGTTCTTTGCATGTATTTAAGCGTTTTTATAGGTAACATGATCAGAAACACTTAAACACATGTTGTTGGTAATGTTATTCTGCTTCTCCATAAAGGAGTGTTTTGCATGCGTTTTAGCGTTTTGGTATGTAAGGTCAAAAACACTTGAAGGCAAGTTATTGGTAAAAGTTGGTTTTATTCCCATGTAATGTGATTGCCCTTGTTTTTTTGTGCTTTATTGCCTAACACGCTCAAAAACACTCAAAAGACACTTCTGGTAATGTCATTTTTTTCTCACATAAAGCTAGTTTCGCATGCTATTTGGGATTTTGCTAAAAATGTGAAAAACACTTAAAATAGACGCATTTGGTAAGGTTGTTCTGTTTCTCAATTAAGATTATTATTCATATGTTTCAGCATTTGGTATCTAACAAACTTCTTCATATATATGAGTTTTTGCGTTTTTTGCCTTGTGGTTCTTGTGAACCACAAGTTCTTTTCCCCGAAAATAATAAGACAATCATTATACACGTTTCTCGTAATGTCCTTTTTTTTTTTTTTTTTATGTAGGAAGGATACTGGCCAAGGGCAACAAAAATCTAATAAAAAAAATGCCCACTAAAATGCCAGTCCCATAAAAGGGTCAAAGCAAGGGTCAAAAATTGGTGGATAAGTGTCTTGAAACCTCCCTCTTGAAGGATTTCAAGTCATAGGAAGGTGGAAATACAGAAGAAGGCAGGGAGTTCCAGAGTTTACCAGAGAAAGGGATGAATGATTGAGAATACTGGTTAACTCTTGCGTTAGAGAGGTGGACAGAATGGGGGTGAGAGAAAGAAGAAAGTCTTGTGCAGCGAGGCCGCGGAAGGAGGGGAGGCATGCAGTTAGCAAGATCAGAAGAGCAGTTCGCATGAAAATAGCGGTAGAAGACAGCTAGATATGCAACATTGCGGCGGTGAGAGAGGGACTGAAGACAGTCAGTTACAGGAGAGGAGTTGATGAGACGAAAAGCTTTTGATTCCACCCTGTCTAGAAGAGCAGTATGAGTGGAACCCCCCCAGACATGTGAAGCATACTCCATACATGGACGGATAAGGCCCTTGTACAGAGTTAGCAGCGGGGGGGGTGAGAAAAACTGGCGGAGACGTCTCAGAACACCTAACTTCATAGAAGCTGTTTTAGCTAGAGATGAGATGTGAAGTTTCCAGTTCAGATTATAAGTAAAGGACAGACCGAGGATGTTCAGTGTAGAAGAGGGGGACAGTTGAGTGTCATTGAAGAAGAGGGGATAGTTGTCTGGAAGATTGTGTCGAGTTGATAGATGGAGGAATTGAGTTTTTGAGGCATTGAACAATACCAAGTTTGCTCTGCCCCAATCAGAAATTTTAGAAAGATCAGAAGTCAGTCGTTCTGTGGCTTCCCTGCGTGATATGTTTACCTCCTGAAGGGTTGGACGTCTATGAAAAGACGTGGAAAAGTGCAGGGTGGTATCATCAGCATAGGAGTGGATAGGACAAGAAGTTTGGTTTAGAAGATCATTAATGAATAATAAGAAGAGAGTGGGTGACAGGACAGAACCCTGAGGAACACCACTGTTAATAGATTTAGGAGAAGAACAGTGACCGTCTACCACAGCAGCAATAGAACGGTTCGAAAGGAAACTTGAGATGAAGTTACAGAGAGAAGGATAGAAACCGTAGGAGGGTAGTTTGGAAATCAAAGCTTTGTGCCAGACTCTATCAAAGGCTTTTGATATGTCCAAGGCAACAGCAAAAGTTTCACCAAAGTCTCTAAAAGAGGATGACCAAGACTCAGTAAGGAAAGCCAGATCACCAGCAGAGCGTCCTTGACGGAACCCATACTGGCGATCAGATAGAAGGTTGTGAAGTGATACATGTTTAAGAATCTTCCTGTTGAGGATAGATTCAAAAACTTTAGATAAGCAAGAAATTAAAGCAATAGGACGGTAGTTTGAGGGATTAGTGCGGTCACCCTTTTTTAGGAACAGGCTGAATGTAGGCAAACTTCCAGCAAGAAGGAAAGGTAGATGTTGACAGACAGAGCTGAAAGAGTTTGACTAGGCAAGGTGCAAGCACGGAGGCACAGTTTCGGAGAACAATAGGAGGGACCCCATCAGGTCCATAAGCCTTCCGAGGGTTTAGGCCAGCGAGGGCATGGAAAACATCATTACGAAGAATTTTAATACGTGGCATGAAGTAGTCAGAGGGTGGAGGAGAGGGAGGAACAAGCCCAGAATCGTCCAAGGTAGTGTTTTTAGCAAAGGTTTGAGCGAAGAGTTCAGCTTTAGAAATAGATGTGATAGCAGTGGTGCCATCTAGTTGAAGTAGAGGAGGGAAAGAAGAAGAAGCAAAGTTATTGGAGATATTTTTGGCTAGATGCCAGAAATCACGAGGGGAGTTAGATCTTGAAAGGTTTTGACATTTTCTGTTAATGAAGGAGTTTTTGGCTAGTTGGAGAACAGACTTGGCATGGTTCCGGGCAGAAATATAAAGTGCATGAGATTCTGGTGATGGAAGGCTTAAGTACCTTTTGTGGGCCACCTCTCTATCATGTATAGCACGAGAACAAGCTGTGTTAAACCAAGGTTTAGAAGGTTTAGAACGAGAAAAAGAGTGAGGAATGTACGCCTCCATGCCAGACACTATCACCTCTGTTATGCGCTCAGCACACAAAGACGGGTGTCTGACACGGAAGCAGTAGTCATTCCAAGGAAAATCAGCAAAATACCTCCTCAGGTCCCCCCAACTAGCAGAGGCAAAACGCCAGAGGTATCTTCGCTTAGGGGGATCCTGAGGAGGGATTGGAGTGATAGGACAAGATAAAGATATGAGATTGTGATCGGAGGAGCCCAACGGAGAAGAAAGGGTGACAGCATAAGCAGAATGTCCTTTCGTTTCTCAAACATAAGGTTCTTTGCATGTATTTAAGCCTTTTTATAGATAACATGATCAAAAAACACTCAAAATATATGTTTTTGGTAATTTTATTGTTTCTCCATAAAAGGTGTTTTGCATGCGTTTTAGCGTTTTGGTATGTAATGAGCTCAAAAACACTTAAAGGCAAGTTCTTGGTAAAAGTTGTTTTTATTCCCATGTAATGTGATTCCCTGCTTTTTAGTGCTTTATTGCCTAACACGTTCAAAAACACTCAAAAGACATTTTTCTGGTAATATCATTTTTTTTCCAACATAAAACTAGTTTTGCACGGAATTTGGGTTTTGGTAACTAAGAATGTGAAAAACACTCAAAATTCACGCATTTAGTAAGGTAGTTCTGTTTCTCAATTAAAAGTGTTATTCATGAGTTTCAGCACTTTGGTATGTAAGAAACTTTTCTATGTACACAAGTTTTTGAGTTTTTTGTCTTGTGGTTCATGTGAAACTATAAAACACTCATTATACACGTTTCACGTAATGTCCTTTTCTTTCCCAATAAAAGGTGCTTTCCATCCATTTTCGCATTTTTTGTAGGTAACAAGCTCAAAAACACATCAAAATATTTCTTTTTGATAATGTTATTCTATTTCTTTATATTGGTTTACATCCGTTTTAGCGTTTTTCTACCTAAATCACTGAAAAGACAGGTTTTCAGTAATATTGTTGAAATTGCTAAAAAAAAACACTCAAAAGACAGGTTTCTGGTAAAGTCGTGTAATTTCCCCATATAGGTGTCTTTGCAAGCACTTCAGGGTTTGGTACATAACTCCGGAAAAAGGCTAAAATTATATTTTTTTTTTATAATGATTTTTTTTTTTTACAAAATTTCCCTGAATTTTGCAAGAATTTTGGCATCTCGGTACATATAAAGATGAATAACAATTTTTTTTTCTCTCTATAAAGAGTGTTATTTGTGGTACTTAAGGAAGTTAAAAACAGTCATAATACACGATTTTCGTAATGTCCTTTTGTTATACAATCATAGTGTTCTTTACATGTATTTAAGCGTTTTTATAGGTAACATGGTCAAAAACACTCAAAATACATGTTTTTGGTAATATTATTCTGTTTCTCCATAAAGAGTGTTTTGCATGCGCTTCAGCGTTTTGGTATGTAAGGAGTTAAAAAACACTTAAAGGCATGTTCTTCGTAAAAGTTGGTTTTATTCACATGTAATGTGATTGTTCTGCTTTTTATTGCTTTGTTGCATATCACGCTCAAAAACACTCAGAATACATTTTTCTGGTAATGTCATTTTTTTTTTCCCACATGAAGCTAGTTTCGCATGTAATTTGGCATTTTCGTAACTAAGAATGTGAAAAACACTCAAAATACACAATTTGGTAAGGTAGTTCTATTTATTGATTAAAAGTGTTATTCATGCATTTCATCATTTTCATTATGTAAGAAACTTCTCTATATACACGAGTTTTTGCGTTTATTGCCTTGTGGTTCTTTTAAAACTATAAAACACTCGTTATACACGTTTCTCGTAATGTCCTTTTGTTTCCTAATATAGAGTGTTTTACATCCATTTTTGCATTTTTTGTAGGTAACAGGCTCAAAAACACTCAAAATATATCTTTTTGGTAATGTTATTCTTTTTTTTTCATATGGGTTGGTTTGCATCCGCTTTAGCGTTTTTCTACGTAAAACACTGAAAAGACATGTTTTCAGTAATTTTGTTTTGGATTCACATATTGACTGACATCCATATTATTTATCGTTTGATGCCTAACATGCTGAAATGCACTGAAAAGACAGATTTCTGGTATCTTTTTTTTTTTTTTTTCGAAAGATGTCTTTTCGGTGTTTTTGAGCGTGTTAGACACCAAAGTGCTAAAAAAAGAAAAAAGAAAGGGGGAAACCGCTTTATATGAGGAATAAAAACATTATGAAAAAATTTGTTTTCTCACTGTTTTTTAATGTAATATACCATAAAGCAAAAGACGCATACAAAACACTTTTTATAGAAAAACAGAATAACATTACCATGTTAGACACCTAAACACTAAAAACCATGGAAAGCTCCCTATAAGGGAATAAAAAACATTACCAAAAACGTGACAAATATATTTGAATTATTTATGTACCAAAAAACTAAATCTTATGCAAAACACCCTCTATGGAGAGAGAGAAAAAAAAACATTACGAAAAATGAATATTTTGAGTGTTTTTGTGCTTGTTACGCACAAAAAAAATAATCCAAATGCATGTAAATTACCCTATATGGGGAAATGGAAGGACACTACGAAAAACGTGTATTATGAATGTTTTTTTTTTTCATTGAGATTCATAGTTATGAAAATACTAAAATGCTTGAAGAGCACGCTATATGGAGAAACAGAACAATATTAACAAAAACATGCATTTTAAATGTACGTATTTAATTTTGCTAGGTACAGAAATTCATTGCAAAATGAAATTCATGCAAAGCACCATCTATGGAAAAACGAAACATTTCTAGAAATATGGATTCTGAGTGTTTATACACATGTTATGCAAAAAAACACTAGAAAAAAAAAAAGGAAAGAACCCTATATGGGTAAAACAAATCAACATTATCAAAAACATGTCTTTTGAGTGTTTTTAACTAACATACCAATACGGTAAAACGCTTGCACAACACCCTTTATGTAGAAATAGAACATGCAGACCAAAACCGTGCAATTTGAGTGTTTTTTTTTTATTTTATTTATATGTAAAAACGCCAAAATGCATATAAAGTACCCTATATGGGGGAATTTTAAAATATTACGAGAAACGTGTATTATGACTATCTTTTTAGCTTCTCAGATAGCAAAACGGCAAAATTCATGAATAACACTCTATATGGGGAAACAGAACAAGATTTCCAAAAACGTGTATTTTGAGTAGGTACCAAAACTCCAAAATGCATAAATAACACATTATATGGAGAAAGGAAACATTTCCAAGTGTGTCTTTTGGGTGATAAAATGCATGAAAATCACCCTATATGGGAATACAAAACATTACAAAAAACGTGTTTTTTAAACTGTTTTTGAGTTTCCTAGGTGCTGAAACGATGAATGGCATCATGAAACAGAAAAACATAAAAAAAAAAACAAGGATTTTGAGTTTTTGGGCTTGTTTCGTAGAAAAACTCGAAAATGCAAGCAAAGTCCCATATAAAGGGAAAAGATAAGATTTTATGAGAAACGTTTATTTTGAGTGTTTTTGTGTTTCTTAGGCACCAAAACACGAAAACACGGTGATATAACTGTATATGTTGAAAGAGAACAACATTACCAAAATCATGAATTTTAAGTGTTAGATATTGTTATTAAGTTATTAGGTTATTGTTAGGTACAGAGACATGAAAAGCTTAAAGCCACAGGGAAACGAAACGATAGTTCCAGAAAGGTGTATTTTGAGTATTTATGGGCGTTTTAGGCACAAAAAACGCTATAAACCATGGAAATCACCCTATAATGTAATGCAAAACAATATTATGAAAAAAATATATATTTTAAGTGTTCTTGAGCTAGTTACATACCAAAATCCTAGAAAACATAAAAAACCACCTTTATGGAGAAATAGAATAACAATACCAAAAACAAATATTTTGAGAGTTTTTCATCTCGTTACGTACAAAAATGCCAAAATGCATGTACGAGTAAGATACCCTATAAGAGAAAACAAAAAGACATTTCAAGAAACGTGTATTATGAGTGTTTTTGAGTTTCTTCGGTACCAAAACGCTAAAAAAGAACGAATTTTACTCTATATGAAGAAACAGATAACATTATCAAAAACGAATATTTTCAGTATACATCATATAGTTACGTACCAAAATCTATGCAAGGTACATGATTTTTTTTTTTTTAATGTTTTCCTTATGGAGTGTTATCAATGTTTATTAGCTTTTTTTGTACTTAAGAAGCTCAAAAACATTCATAAATACACGTTTTTCGTAAAGTCGTTTAATGATCCTTGGGATGCATTTTAGATTTTTTTACGTAAAAAAAAAAAAAATACTTGTTTTTGGTAATGTTGGAATATTTCTCCATATACCTTGTTATTCATGCGTTTTAGTGTTTTAGTACCTATGAATATCATAATACACGTTTCTCTTC
Source organism: Scylla paramamosain (assembly GCF_035594125.1). Lineage (NCBI taxonomy): Eukaryota > Metazoa > Arthropoda > Malacostraca > Decapoda > Portunidae > Scylla > Scylla paramamosain. Next base: position 21,573,965 of record NC_087159.1, on the reverse strand, counting down.
ATATCTTTTCGTTTCCCCATGTAGGGTACTTTGCATGACTTTTGGTGTTAAGGCACATAAAAACTTGAAATACACTCATAATACAGATTTTTGGTCATGTTGTTCTGTATCTTGATATAGATAACTATTCATACCTTTTAGCGTTTTTTTTTTTTACCTAAAAACATTAAATTTCTCATAATAAACGATTCTCGTAATGTTCTTTTGTTTACACTTATCGAATACTTTCCATGCATTTCAGGATTTTTCTACGTAACAAGCTCAAAACTCTGAAAATTCATGAAAAAATTACGTTTTCTGTAGAGTTATACTCTTTCTCTACAAAGGATGTTTTGGCTGTGCTTTAGCGTTCTCGTACGGAAGTAGCTTAAAAACACTGAAAAGAGACGGTTTTGATAATGTTGATTTGCTATTCATTATAGATTATTTTCAATGCGTTTTAACGTTTTAGTGCCTAACACGTTCATAAACACTGAACAGACACGTTTCTATAAAATGTTCTTTCCTTTCCTCAATTATTTTCCTCATATATCCATGCATTTTGGCTTTTTCGTACTTCACAATGTGAAATACACATGCTTTCCATGCTTTTTAGCATTTTATTGTCAAACACACAAAAATATTCAAAAGACATTTCTGGAAATATCGTTTCGATTCACCATAAAGGGTGCTTTGCATGTTTTTTTTTTTTGGGGGGGGGGCGTTTTGGCGTCTAACAAAGTGAAAAAAACACTCAGAATACACATTCTTTGTAACGTTATGTTTCTCCATTTAGAATACTATTCATGCCTTTTAGCTTTTTGTTACCTAAGAAGCTCAATAACACTCAAAATACACCTCTATCGTAATGTTCCTTTATTTCCCCATATAGCGTTTTTGGTACTTAAAAAGCTCAAAAAACATTCATAATACACGTTTACCGTAATGTCGTTTCGATTTTTCATATAGAGAACTTTGCATGCATTTTTGCATTTTGGTACCTAACATTATAAAATACACTGAAAGTAGACATATTTGAAGATGTTGTTCTGTTTCTCTATACAGAGAACGCGTTTTTACATCTAGTGCCTAATAAGCTTAAAAAAAAAAAAACACCCTAAAATATATTTTACGTAATATCCTTTCATTTTCACATATAGGTTACTTTGCATGGATTTTGGCGTTTTCCACGCAACAAACTGAAAAACACTGGAAATACATATTTTTGGTAGTTATTGTGTTTCTCAATAATGTGCTTTGCAAGCTTTTTAGATTTTGGTACTTAACTAGCTCAAATGTCTCAAAAGACACGATCTTCGGAATGTTGCTTTGTTTTCTTTTACTTTTTTTTTTTGGCGTTTTGGTGCCTAGCGCGCCCATAAACATTCAAAAAGAAATATTTCTGGAAATATCGTTTCCTTCACCATAGTGGGTGCATTGCATGGATTTTGGTATTTTGGTATCTAACACTCAAAATACACATTTTTGGTAATATTGTTCTGTTTCTCCATATAGAGTGCTATTCATGATTTTTAGTGTTTTGTTATCTAAGAAGCTCAATAACACTCAAAATACACCTCCATGGTAATATTCCTTTATTTCCCCATATGATATACTTTCCGTACATTTTGGTTGTTTTGTACGTAACAAGCTCAAAACCATTTGAAACACTTTTTTGATATATTATCATGTTTTTTTTTTATAAAGGATGTTTTACATGCGTTTTAGCGTTTTGTACGTAAGTACCGAAGAAACACTGTAAAGACACGTTTTTTTTTTTTTTTTTTTTACATACAGGGTGCTATCATGCTTCTTAGAGTTTTGGTGCCTAACACACTCCAAAAGACATTTAAAAGACATGTTTCTGAAAATGAGGTTTTAATTCATCATATATAGAGATATGCCTACACTTCAGAATTTAGGCTGTGAAAAATACTCAAAATACTGTTTTTTGGTAATGTTATTCTGTTTTCCATATAGAGTGTGATTCATGTGTCTTAGTGTTTTGATACTTAAAAAGCTCAATTGCACTCATAATACGCATTTCTAATAATGTTCTTTTGTTACCTCATATAGTGTACTTTCCATGCATTTTGCGAAATTTGTACCTAACAAGCTCAAAAACACTTAATATAGTTGTTTTATGAATGTTATTCTTTTTCCTTTTTTTTTTTTTTTGCATACGTTTTCGTGTGTTGGTATAGAAGCTCAAAATCACTCGAAAGACATGTTTTTTCATAAAACTGTTTTATATTCCCATATATGGTGATTCTCATTTTGGACCCTGAAACGCTCATAAACACTCAAAAGACACGTTTCAGGAAATGTTTCTTTTCCTCATATAAGGTGCTTTGAATGCATTTTGGCATTTTGGTACCAATAAAAAAAAAATGAAAAAAATTTGGTAATGGTATTCTGCTTTTTCATATAGAGTGCTATTCAACCGCTTTTGCGTTTTTGTACCTAAGAAGCTCAAAAACACTTATTGTACACGTTTCTCATGATGTCCTTTCGTTTCCTTATATAATGTGGTTTGCATGCATTTTTTTTCCATTTGGTACCTAATGACCTCAAACACGCTTACAATACATATTTTTTTGTAAATTTCTTTTTTTTTTTTTTTCAAATCACGTTGTTCTCATGCATTTTGTCGTGTTGGTAACGAACAAAGTTAAACACCACTAAAAAAAACAAACACCTTTTTGGTAATGTTATATTTTTCCATACACAATGAGTTTCACGCGTTTTAGTGTTTTAGTGTCTTATTTATTTATTTATTTATTTATTTTAGTGTAGCTACGAAGTTCATAATCACCCACTATACACGTTTCTTGTAATATATTTTCCTTTCACAATATATGATATACGTTTAATGCATTTTGGCGTTTTTCTACGGAAGAAAGTTTATATATAACTCTCAACTTCTATGGTTTTGGTAATGTTTTCTTTTTGTTTATAAGGAGAGTTTTGGATGCGTATTAATGTTTTGTTATTGAAAAAGCTTAAAAACATTCAAGAGACATATCCCTATATAGGGTTCTTCCATGCATTTTGGCTTTCTTTTTTTTTTGTGATAAACAAGCACGAAAAGAAAAAAAATGAAAATACATGTTTCTTGTTATTTTATTCTCTTTGTCCATCAAGGGTGTTTTGGTATGTAAGTAACGGAAAAACACTCAAAAGACACGTTTTTTGGTGAATATTATTTTGTTTCCCCACATAGCTTTCCATGCTCTTTAGCTTTTTTTTGGTGCCTAATACCCTTATAAATACTGATTTTTTTTTTTCTAGAAATAACGTTTCGTTTTCATAGATTATGTTTTGCATGCAGTTTTGCATATTTGTACATGAAAATATGAAAACCAATCAAAATACATGTTTATGGTAATGTTGTTCTTTCCCTTTATATAAATGTTATTCGTGCGTTTTCGCGCTTAGATATCTAAGAAGTTTTAAAACAATTATAATAAAGGTTTCTCGTAATGTCTTTTCTTTTCCTCATATAGGGTACTTTGCGTACATTTAGCGTTTTTTCTCCGTAACAAGCTCAAAAACACTGTTAACGTTATTCTGTTTCTTCATAAAATGTGTTTTCCATGCGTTTAAGAATTTTGGTACATAAGTAGCTGAAAAATACTGAAAATACACTTTTTCGATAATGTTTTGTTGTTTTTCCATATAGGGTACTTTATATCTTTTTTTTTTTTAGCGTATTGATGGCTAACACAGTAATAAACAAAGAATACACAGTTGATACAAGGTTGGATACATGGATAAATTGTTGGATACATGGTAATCTCATTTCGTTTATCCATATGAAGTGACTTCCAAACATTTTGGCTTTTTGGTACTTAAGAATGTTAAAAAAAAAGCTCAAAATACACGTTTGTGGTAATCTTGTTTTATTTCTCTATATACAGTGCTATTCATGCATTCTAGCGCTCTGCTATCGAAGAAACTCAAAAAACACTCAAAGTACACGTTTCTCGAAATGTCATTTAATTTCACCATACAGGGTAATTAGCATGCACTTTGGCGTTTTCTACGTAAGAAGCCCAAAATCACTCAAAATATAAGTTTTTCGTAAATTTGTCTTGTTTCTCCAAAAACGCGTTTTAGCGTTTTGGTACGTAACTACCAAACACTCAAAATACACAACAGACACGTTTTTGGTAATGTTGCTTTCCATGCTTTATAGCGTATTGGAGAATACATTGATTGTAATTTTGCGTTTCTTCATATGGGGTGATATGCATTCATTTTGGGGTTTTGCTACCTAACTGTGAAAATCACTCAAAATACACGTTTGTGGTAGTCTTGTTTTCTTTCTCCACAGAGAGTGCTATCCATGCGTTTTAGTGTTTTGGTTCCATTGAAACTCAAAAACACTCATAATACACGTTAACATCTTTTCATTTCCCTATATTGGGTATATTGCATGCATTTTGGCATTTTCTACGTAACAGTCTGAAGAACACTCGAAACATGTTTTTGGTAATATTTTTTATACAGGGTTTTTCCCCAAGATTTTAAGTGTTTTGGTGCATAACACGCATATAAACCCTCAAAAGACATGTTTCTGGAAATGTAATTTCTTTTCCAAATATTTTTTTTTTTTATGTGTGTGTGTGTGTGTGTGTGTGTGTGTACACACACACACACACACACACACACACACATTTTAGCGTCTTGGTACTTAACAATGTGAAAATAAACGTTTTTCGTGTTGTTGTCCTGTTTCTTCATAGAGAGTGCTACTATTAAGTTTCAACGTTTTTGTATTTGAAAAGCTAAAAAAAATAAAAATAAAATAAACATTCTTACACGTTTCTTGTAATGTAGTTTTTTTCCCCCAATATAGGGTACGTTACGTGCATTTTGATCTTTTTGTACGTAACAAGCTCAAAACACTGAAGACGCTTTTTTTTTTTTCGGGGAATGCTTTTATTTTTCTCCAAGGTATTTTGCATATATGTTAGGGTTTTCTTACGAAATGAACTGTAAAACACTCAAAAGACACGTTTTTGATAAAGCTGTTTTCTTTTCCCAAATAGTGAGCCTTCCATGCTTTTCAGTGTTTTGATGCTTAACATGCACGAAAACAACAGATATGTTTTTTGTAAAGTCGTAATGGCATTTTTGTACCTTTCAAAGTGAAAAACACTCAGATACATTTCTTTTTTTGTGAAGATCTTGTTTTTACATATAGAGTTTTCTTAACGCGTTTTCACGTTTTATAACCTAAAAAAAACTCTAAAAAATACCTATATTAAGCGTTTTTCATAATGTCTTTTCGTTTCTTCATCTAGGCTACTTTACATGCATTTCAGTTTTTTTTTTTTTAAGGAAGCTCAAAAAAAAAAAAAAAACTCAAAATAAATGATTCTGATCATGTTATTCTATTTGTCTTTAAACGGTGTTTTGAAAATATTACAGTGTTTATTTTTTTTCTTAGTACCTCAAAATACAATGGAGACATTTTATTTTTGTTTTCCCATATATAGAGCTTTCCATTATTTTTAACGTTTTAGTGCCTAACAAGCTCATAAACACTCAAAAGGCATGTTTTTCAAACAGTCGTTTCCTTTCTCCACAGATAGTGCTTTGCATGAATTTTGGTGTTTTCTTACTTAATAAAGTGAAATACACTCAAAATAAATGTTTTATTTCTCTATATAGTCCTCAATTCATGCTTTTTAGCGTTTTGGTATAAAAAAAAAAGAAAAACTCTCATAAAACACGTTTCTCGTAGTCTTTACTTTTCCCTATAAGGGGTACTTTCCATGCATTTTGTTGATATTGTACATAACAAGCTCGAAAATTTTCAAAATACATATTTTTCGTAATATTTGTTGTTTCTCCATAAACGGTGTTTTGCTTGCGTTTTAGCGTTTTGGTACGTAAGAAAATGAAAAAAACTCAGAAGTCACGTTTTTGGTTTTGTCGTTTGTTATTCCCATACAGGGTGCTTTTCATGTTTCTTGGTGTTTTGGTGATTCACATACACAAAAAAATAATCAAGATACGTTTCTTGTAATTTTGTTTCGTTCACCCACTAAGGAGAATTTGTATGCATTTTGTATGTTTTCTTACTTAACAATGCGGAAAACACTCAAAACAGACGTTTTTGGTAATATTACTTTCTTTCATTTTTTTTTCGTTTTCAAACCAAAGAACTCAAAAAAGACTCCTAACACACGTTTCTAGTAATACGTTTTCGTTTCCATATAAAGGATAATTTGCTTGCATTTTGACGTTTTTCTACTTTGTAATGTTATTTTGTTTCTCCATGAAGGGTGTTTTGCATTCTTTTTAGCATTTTGGTACGTAACTTTCTGAAAAAAAAAAAAACAGTTAATGACACTTTTTTCGTAATGTTTTTTTTTCTTTTCTCTTTGTAAGGGGATTTCCATGCTTTTTGCGTATTTATTCCCTAACACGCTCATAAACACCCAAAAGACACACTTGGAAATGTTTCCTTTCTCCATATAATGTGTTATTTATGCATTTTGGCGATTTGGTACCTACTCAAAATACACGTTTTTGGAAATCTTGTTCTGTTTCTCCATATAGAGTGTTATTCATGAATTTTGCCGTTTTGCTATCTGAGAAGCTAAAAAGATAGTCATAATACACGTTTCTCGTAATATTTTAAAATTCCCCCATATAGGGTACTTTATATGCATTTTGGCGTTTTTACATATAAAAAAAAATAAAAAAAACACTCAAATTGCACAGTTTTGGTCTGCATGTTCTATTTCTACATAAAGGGTGTTGTGCAAGCGTTTTACCGTATTGGTATGTTAGTTAAAAACACTCAAAAGACATGTTTTTGATAATGTTGATTTGTTTTACCCATATAGGGTTCTTTCCTTTTTTTTTTTCTAGTGTTTTTTTGCATAACATGTGTATAAACACTCAGAATCCATATTTCTAGAAATGTTTCGTTTTTCCATAGATGGTGCTTTGCATGAATTTCATTTTGCAATGAATTTCTGTACCTAGCAAAATTAAATACGTACATTTAAAATGCATGTTTTTGTTAATATTGTTCTGTTTCTCCATATAGCGTGCTCTTCAAGCATTTTAGTATTTTCATAACTATGAATCTCAATGAAAAAAAAAAACATTCATAATACACGTTTTTCGTAGTGTCCTTCCATTTCCCCATATAGGGTAATTTACATGCATTTGGATTATTTTTTTTGTGCGTAACAAGCACAAAAACACTCAAAATATTCATTTTTCGTAATGTTTTTTTTTTTTCTCTCTCTCCATAGAGGGTGTTTTGCATAAGATTTAGTTTTTTGGTACATAAATAATTCAAATATATTTGTCACGTTTTTGGTAATGTTTTTTATTCCCTTATAGGGAGCTTTCCATGGTTTTTAGTGTTTAGGTGTCTAACATGGTAATGTTATTCTGTTTTTCTATAAAAAGTGTTTTGTATGCGTCTTTTGCTTTATGGTATATTACATTAAAAAACAGTGAGAAAACAAATTTTTTCATAATGTTTTTATTCCTCATATAAAGCGGTTTCCCCCTTTCTTTTTTCTTTTTTTAGCACTTTGGTGTCTAACACGCTCAAAAACACCGAAAAGACATCTTTCGAAAAAAAAAAAAAAAAGATACCAGAAATCTGTCTTTTCAGTGCATTTCAGCATGTTAGGCACCAAACGATAAATAATATGGATGTCAGTCAATATGTGAATCCAAAACAAAATTACTGAAAACATGTCTTTTCAGTGTTTTACGTAGAAAAACGCTAAAGCGGATGCAAACCAACCCATATGAAAAAAAAAGAATAACATTACCAAAAAGATATATTTTGAGTGTTTTTGAGCCTGTTACCTACAAGAAATGCAAAAATGGATGTAAAGCACTCTATATTAGGAAAGAAAAGGACATTACGAGAAACGTGTATAACGAGTGTTTTATAGTTTTAAAAGAACCACAAGGCAATAAACGCAAAAACTCGTGTATATAGAGAAGTTTCTTACATATCAAAATGATGAAATGCATGAATAACACTTTTAATCAATAAATAGAACTACCTTACCAAATTGTGTATTTTGAGTGTTTTTCACATTCTTAGTTACGAAAATGCCAAATTACATGCGAAACTAGCTTCATGTGGGAAAAAAATTGACATTACCAGAAAAGTGTATTTTGAGTGTTTTCGAGCATGATATGTAACAAAGCAATAAAAAGCAGAACAATCACATTACATGTGAATAAAACCAACTTTTACGAAGAACATGCCTTTAAGTGTTTTTTTAACTCCTTACATACCAAAACGCTAAAACGCATGCAAAACACCCTTTATGGAGAAACAGAATAACATTACCAAAAGCATGTATTTTGAGTGTTTTTGATCATGTTACCTATAAAAACGCTTAAATACATGTAAAGAACACTATGCTTGTATAACAAAAGGACATTACGAAAATCGTGTATTATGACTGTTTTTAACTTCCTTAAGTACCACAAATAACACTCTTTATAGAGAAAAAAAAAATTGTTATTCATCTTTATATATACCGAGATGCCAAAATTTTTGCAAAATTCAGGGAAATTTTGTAAAAAAAAAAAAAATCATTATAAAAAAAAAAAAATTTTTTGCTTTTTTCCGGAGTTATGTACCAAACCCTGAAGTGCTTGCAAAGCCACCTATATGGGAAAATTACACGACTTTACCAGAAACCTGTCTTTTGAGTGTTTTTTTTAGCAATTTCAACAATATTACTGAAAACGTGTCTTTTCAGTGATTTAGGTAGAAAAACGCTAAAACGGATGTAAACCAACCAATATGAAAAAATAGAATAACATTATCAAAAAGATATATTTTGATGTGTTTTTGATCTTGTTACCTACAAAAAATGCGAAAATGGATGGAAAGCACTTTTTATTGGGAAAGAAAAGGACATTACGTGAAACGTGTATAATGAGTGTTTTATAGTTTCACATGATCCACAAGGCAAAAAAACTCAAAAACTCGTGTACATAGAGAAGTTTCTTACATACCAAAATGCTGAAACTCATGAATAACACTTTTAATTGAGAAACAAAACTACCTTACTAAACGTGTGTATTTTGAGTGTTTTTCACATTCTTAGTTACCAAAACCCAAATTCCATGCAAAACTAGCTTTATGTTGGAAAAAAAAAGTGTCTTTTGAGTGTTTTTGAACGTGTTAGGCAATAAAGCACTAAAAAGCAGGAGAATCACATTACATGGGAATAAAAACAACTTTTACCAAGAACTTGCCTTTAAGTGTTTTTGAGCTCATTACATACCAAAACGCTAAAACGCATGCAAAACACCTTTTATGGAGAAACAATAAAATTACCAAAAACATATATTTTGAGTATTTTTTGATCATGTTATCTATAAAAAGGCTTAAATACATGCAAAGAACCTTATGTTTGGGAAACGAAAGGACATTACGAGAAATGTGTATTATAATTGTTTTTAAGATCCTTAAGTACCAAAAAGCTAAAACCCACAAATAACACTCTTTATTTAGAAAAAAAATACTATTTTTTTTTTTGTTATTTTTATTGTATCGAGATGCCAAAATTCTGGGAAAATTCAGGGCTATTATATGATAAAAGAAAATTATAATAAAAAGTTAATTTTACTTTTTTTTCGGACTGTTATGTACCAAACCCTAAAGTGCATGCAAAGCCTCCTATATGAGGAAATTAAACGACCTCACCAAAAATCTGGTAAGTAAATACCAGTAAAAAATAGTATTTTTTTTTTTTTGTTAATCATCTTCATAGGTACCGAGATGCCAAAATTCGGACAAAATTCAGGAAATTATAGGAAATAAAAACATTATAAAAAAGTTAATTTTAGCTTTTTTTTCGGACACCTATGTACCAAACCCTAAAGTGCATGCAAAGCCACCTATATGGGGAAATTAAACGTCTTTGCCAGAAAACTGTCTTATGAGTGTTTTTCAGCATGTTAAGCACCAAAACGATAAATAACATGGAAGTCACTCTATATGGGAATCCAAAACAAAATTCACTGAAAAAGGTGTCTTTTCGGTGTTTTATGTATAAAAACGCTAAAACGGATGCATACCAATTAATATGAAGAAAGAAAATAACATTACCAAGAAGGTATATTTTGAGTGTTTTTGAGCTTGTTACCTACAAAAAACGCGAGAATGGTAAAACAAAAGGACATTACGAGAAACGTGTATAATGAGTGTCTTATTATTTTCGGGAAAAAGAACTTGTGGTTCACAAGAACCACAAGGCAAAAAACGCAAAAACTCATATATATAAAGAAGTTTGTTAGATACCAAATGCTGAAACACATGAATAACAATCTTAATTGAGAAACAGAACAACCTTACCAAATGCGTGTATTTTAAGTGTTTTTCACATTTTTAGCAAAATCCCAAATAGCATGCGAAACTAGCTTTATGTGAGAAAAAAATGACATTACCAGAAGTGTCTTTTGAGTATTTTTGAGCGTTTTAGGCAATAAAGCACAAAAAACCAGGGCAATCACATTACATGGGAATAAAACCAACTTTTACCAATAACTTGCCTTCAAGTGTTTTTGACCTTAAATATCAAAACGCTAAAACGCATGCAAAACACTCCTTTATGGAGAAGCAGAATAACATTACCAACAACATGTGTTTAAGTGTTTCTGATGATGTTACCTATAAAAACGCTTAAATACATGCAAAGAACCCTATGTTTGGGAAACGAAAGGACATAACGAGAAACGTGTATAATGTGTTTTTAATGTCCTTAAGTACCAAAACGTTTAAACCCACAAATAACACTCTTTATAGAGAAATAAATAAATAAATAAATAAATAAATAAATAAATAGCAATTTTTTTTTGTTATTGATGTTCATAGCTGCCAAGATGAAAAAAATCTGACAAAATTCAGGGAAATTATTTGGAAAAAAAAGAACATTATCGAAAAAGTTAATTTTAGCTTTTTTATCGGAGTTATGTACCAAACCCTAAAGTGTATGGAAAGCCATCTATATGGGGAAATTAAACGACTTTACAAGAAACCTGTCTTTTTCAGTGTTTTTCCGCACCAAAACGACAAAAATAATAGGAGTCACTGTATATGGAAAACCAAAACAAAATTAATAAAAACGTGTCTTTTCAAAGTTTTACGTAGAAAAACGCTAAAACATGCAAACCAACCAATATGAAGAAATATAATATCATTACCAAAAAGGTATATTTTGAGTATTTTTGAATTTGTTACATAAAAAAAATGCGAAAATGGATGCAAAGCACTCTATATTAGGAAAAAAAAAAAAAGGATATAACGAGAAACGTGTATAATAAGTGTTTCATAGTTTCACAAGAATCACAGGGCATAAAATGCAAAAACTCGTGTATATGGAAAAGTTTCTAAAAATAACAAAATGCTGAAACTCATGAATAACACTCTTAATTAAGAAACAGTGTGTTTTTCACATTCTTAGTTACCAAAACTGAAAATTCCATGCGCAACTAGCTTTATGTGTGAGGGTTTTTGAGCGTGTTAGGCAATAAAGCACTAAAAAGCAGGGCAATCACATTATATGGGAATAAAACCAACTTTTACCAAGAATTTGCCTTTAAGTGTTTTTGAGCTCCTTACATACCAAAACACTAAAACGCATGCAAAACACCTTTTATAGAGAAACAGAATAACATTAACAAAAACATGTATTTAGAGTGTTTTTTGATCATGTTTTCTATAAAAACGCTTAAATACATGCAGAGATCCTTATGTTTAGGAAACGAAAGAACATTACGAGAAACGTGTATTATGAGTGTTTTTAATTTCCTTAAGTAACAAAAAGCTAAATCTCACAAATAACACTCTTTATTGAGAAAAAATAAATAAATAAAAAATAAGAAAATAGGATATTTTTTTTTTGTTATTCATCTTCATAGGTACCGAGATGCCAAAATTCTGGGAAAATTCAGGGCAATTATATGATAAAAGAATATTATCAAAACAGTTAATTTTAGCTTTTTTTTTGGACATATGTACTAAACCCTAGAGTGCATGCAAAGTCTCCTATATGAGAAAATAAAACGACCTGAGAAATCTGAGAAATGAGAAATCTGTCTTTTGAGTGTTGTTCAGCATGTTAGGCACAAAAACGATAAATAATAAGGAACTCACTCTATATGGGAATTCAAAACAAAATTACTGAAAACGTGTCTTCTCAGTGTTTTACGTAAAAAACGCTAAACCGGATGCAAACCAACCAATATAAAGAAATAGTAAAACATTACCAAAAAGGTATATTTTGAGCGTTTTTGAGCTTGTTATCTATGAAAAAACGCGAAAATTGATGCAAAGCACTCTATAATGGGAAAGAAAAGGACATTGCAAGAAAAGTGTATAATGAGTGTTTTATAGTTCAACAGAACAACAAGGCAAAAAATGCAAAAAACTAGTGTATATGAAGATGTTTCCAAAATTCCAAAATGCTGAAATTCATGAACAACACTCTTAATTGAGAATCAGAACATCCTTACTAAAAGCGTGTATTTTGAGTGCTTTTCACATTCCTAGTTACCAAAACCCCAAATTGCACGCGAAACCAGCTTTATAGGAAAAAAAATGACATTGCCAGAAAAATGTCTTTTGAGTGTTTTTGAGCGTGATAGGCAATAAAGCACTAAAAAGCAGGGCAATCACATTACATTGGAATAAAACCAATTTTTACCAAGAACTTGACTTTAAGTGTTTTGAGCTCTTTATATACCAAAACCCTAAAACGCATGCAAAATACATATCATGTTGAAACAGAATAACATTACCAAAAACATGTATTTTGAGTGTTTTTTTTATCGTGTTACCAATAAAATCGCTTACATACATGCAAACAACCCTATTTTTGGGAAACGAAAGGACATTACGAGAAACGTGTATTATGAGTGTTTTAAAGTTCATTAAGTACGAAAAAGCTAAAACCCACAAATAACAGTCTTTATTAAGAAAAAAATAAAAAAATAAAAAAACGATATTTTTTTCATTCTTATTCATATTCACAGGTAACGAGATGCCAAAATTCGGGCAAAGTTCAAGAAATTATGTGAAATATGAACATTATCAAAAAAGTTAAATTTAGCTTTTTTTTTCGGACTGTTATGTACCAAACCCCTAAAGCGCTTGCAAACCAACCTATATGGGGAAATTAAATGTCTTTGCCAGAAAACTGTCTAATGAGTGTTTTTCAGCATGTTAGGAACCAACATGATAAAACCCATGGAAGCCAATCTATATGGGAATCCAAAACCAAATTTCTGAAAACGTGTCTTTTCGGTATTTTACGTAGAAAAACGCTAAAACGGATGCAAACCAACCAATATGAAGAAATAGAATAACATTACCAAAAAGGTATATTTTGAGTGTTATTGAAATTGTTACCTACAAAAAACGCGAAAATGGATGGAAAGCACTCTATATTGGGAAACAAAAGGACATTACGAGAAACGTGTATAATGAGTGTTTTATACTTTCACAAGAACCACAAGGCAAAAAACGCAAAAACTCGTGTATATAGAGAAGATTCTTACATTCCAAAATGCTGAAACTCATGAATAACAGTTTTAATTGAGAAACAGAACTATCTTAACAAATGTGAGCATTTTGAGTGTTTTTTACATTCTTAGTTACGAAAATCCCAAATTACATGCGAAACCAGCTTTATATGTGAAAAAAATGACATTACCAGAAAAGTGTCTTTCGAGTGTTTTTGAGCGTGATATGCAACAAAGCACTGAAAAGCAGAATAATCACATTACATGGGAATAAAACCAACTTTTACCAAGAACTTGCCTTTACGTGTTTTTTTTAACTCCTTACATACCAAAACGCTAAAACGCATGCAAAACACCCTATATGGAAAAACAAAATAACATTACCAAAAATATGAATTTTGAGTGTTTTTGATCATGTTACCTATAAAAACGCTTAAATACATGCAAAGAGTTCTATGTTTGTAAAACGAAAGGACATTACGAAAATTGTATATTATGAGTGTTTTTAAAATCCTTAAGTACCAAAAAGCTAAAACCCACAAATAACAATCTTTATAGTGAAAAAAATAAATAAATAAATAAAAAAAATATAAATAAGAATTTTTTGTATTCATTTTCATATGTACCGAGATGCCAAAATTCTGGCAAAATTCAAGGAAATTAGATAAAAAAAAATTATCAAAATCAATGATTTTAGCTTTTATTCGGAGTTATCTACCAAACCCTAAAGTGCATGGAAAGCCACCTAGATGGGGAAATTACACGACTTTACCAGGAACATGTCTTTTGAGTGTTTTTATCAATTTCAACAATACTACTGAAAACGTGTCTTTTCAGAGATTTACTAAGAAAAACGCTAAAACGGATGTGAACCAACCAATATGTAGAAATAGAAAAACATTACCAAAAAGATATATTTTGAGTGTTTTGAACGTGTTATCTACAAAAAATGCGAAAATGAATGGAAAACACTCTATATTGGAAAACAAAAGGACATTACTAAAAACGTGTATAATGAGTGTTTTATAGTTTAACAAGAACCACAAGGCAAAAAACGCAAAAAATCGTGTATAGAGAGAAGTTTCTTACATACCAAAATGCTGAAATGCATGAATAACACTTTTAATTGAGAAACAGAAGTACCTTACAAAATGTGTGTATTTTGAGTGTTTTTCACATTCTTAGTTACGAAAACGCCAAATTACATGCGAAACTAGCTTTATGTGGAAAAAAAAATGACATTATCAGAAAAGTGTCTTTTGAGTGTTTTTGAGCGTGATATGCAAGAAAGCACTAAAAAGCAGAACAATCACATTATATGGGAATAAAACCAACTTTTACGAAGAACTTGCCTTTAAGTGTTTTTAACTCCTTACATACAAAAGCTCTAAAACGCATGCAAAACACACTTTATGGAGAAACAGAATAACATTAATAAAGACATGTATTTTGAGTGTTTTTGATCATGTTATCTATAAAAACGCTTAAATACATGCAAAGAACATGATGTTTGGGAAACGAAAGGACATTACAAGAAACGTGTATTATGAGTGTTTTTAAGTTCCTTTTGTACCAAAAAGATAAAACACACAAATAACACTCTTTATAGAGAAAAAAATAAAAAAAATAGATTTTTTTTTGTTATTCACTTTCATAGGTACCTAGATGCAAAATTCTGGCAAAATTCTTTGGGAATCACAAACAAAATTACTGAAAACGTGTTTTTTCGGTGTTTTACGTAGAAAAACGCTAAAACGGTTGCAAACCAACCAATATGAAGAAATAGAATAACATTACGAAAAAGCTATATTTTGAGTGTTTTGAGCTTGTTACCTACAAAAAACGCAAAAAATGGATGCAAAGCACTCCCTATTAGGAAACAAAAGGACATTACGAGAAATGTGTATAATGAGTGTCTTATTATTTTCGGGCAAAAGAACTTGTGGTTCACAAGAACCAAAAGGCAAAAAACGGAAAAACTCGTGTATATAAAGAAGTTTCTTAGATAACAAAATGCTGAAACTCATGAATAACAATCTTAATTGAGAAACAGAAAATCCTTACCAAATGCGTGTATTTTGAGAGTTTTTCACATTGTTAGCAAAACCCCAAATAGCATGCGAAACTAGCTTTATGTGGGAAAAATAAGGGACATTACCAAATGTGTCTTTTGAGTGTTTTTGAGCGTGTTAGGCAATAAAGCACTAAAAACCAGGGCAATCACATTATATGGGAATGAAATCAACTTTTACCAAGAACTTGCCTTTAATGTTTCTGACACGCATTTAGTAAGGTTGTTGTGTTTCTCAATTAAGTGTGTTATTCAAGAGTATCAGCTTTTTGGTATCTAGGAAACTTCTCCATATACACGAGTTTTTGCGTTTTTTGCCTTGTGGTTCTTTTGAACTATAAAACATTTATTATAGACTTTTCTCACAAAGTGCCTTTCTTTCCCAGTATAAAGTGCTTTGTATCAATTTTGGCGTTTTTTTGTAGGTAACAAGCTCAAAAAAACTCAAAATATACATTTTTGGTAATGTTTTTCTACTTCTTGATATTGGTTGGTTTGCATCTGTTTTAGCGTTTTTCTACGTAAAACACTGAGAAGACATGTTTTCAGTAATTTTGTTTTGGATTCCCATATAGAGTGAGTTCCTTATTATTTATCGTTTTGGTGCCTAACATGCTGAAAAACACTCAATAGATAGATTTCTGGTAAGGTCGTTGCATTTCCTCATAAGGAAGGCTTTGCATGTCTTTTGAGTGTTTTTGAGCGTGTTAGGCAATAAAACACTAAAAGGCAGGGCAATCACATTACATGGAAATAAAACCAAATTTTACCAATAACTTGCCTTTAAGTGTTTTTGACATCCTTACATACCAAAACGCTAGAACGCATGCAAAACACCTTTTCCATTACCAAAAACATGTATTTTGAGTGTTTTTCATCATGTTATCTATAAAAACGCTTAAAAACATGCAAAAAACCTTATGTTTGAGAAACGAATGGACATTACGAGAAAGGTGTATTATGAGTGTTTTTAAGTTCTTTCAGAACCAAAAACCTAAAACCCACAAATAACACTTTTTATAGAGAAAAAAAAAACGATATTTTTTTTTGTTATTCACCTTCATAGGTACCGAGATCCCAAAATTCTGGCAAAATTTAGGGAAATTTTGTAATTTTAGCTTTTTTCCTTATTTATGTACCAAACCGTGAAGTGCATGCAAAGCCACCTATATGGGGAAATTACACGACTTCACCAGAAACCTGTCTTTTGAGAGTTTTTCAGCAATTTCAACAATATTACTGAAAAGTGTCTTTTTAGTGATTTACGTAGAAAAACGCTAAAACGGATGCAAACCAACCAATATGAAGAAACAGAATAACATTGCCATAAAGATATATTTTTATTTGGTTTTGAGCTTGTTACCTACAATAAATGCGAAAATGGATGGAAAGCACTCCAATGGATGGAAAGGCAAAAATCTCAAAAACTCGTGTAGATAGAGAAGTTTTTTACATACCAAAATGCTGAAATTCATGAATAACTTTTAATTGAGAAACAGAAATACCTTACCAAATGTGTGTATTACAGAAGTTTCTTACATACCAAAATGCAGAAACTCATGAATAAAACTTTTAATTAAGAAACAGAACAGCCTTACTAAATGCGTGAATTTTGAGTGCTTTTCACATTCTTAGTTACCAAAACCCCAAATTGCATGCAAAACCAGCTTTATGTGGGAAAAAAATGACATTACCAGAAAAATGTCTTTTGAGTGTTTTTGAGCGTGATAGGCAATAAAGCACTAAAAAGCAGGGCAATCACATTACATTGGAATAAAACCAATTTTTACCAAAAACTTGCCTTTAAGGTTTTTTGCGCTCCTTATATACCAAACCGCTAAAACGCATGAAAAACACACTTTATGGAGAAACAGAATAACATTACCAAAAACATGTATTTTGAGTGTTTTTGATCATGTCTATAAAAACGCCTAAATACATGCAAAAAACCTTATGTTTGGGAAACGAAAGGACATTACGAGAAACGTGTATTATGAGTGTTTTTTTAGTTCCTTAAGTACCAAGAAGCTAAAACCCACAAATAACACTCTTTATTTAGAAAAACAAATAAATAAAAATATATAAAAATAGTATTTTTTTTTTTTTTTTGTTATTCATCTTCATAGGTACCGAGATGCCAAAATTCTGGGAAAATTCAGGGCTATTATATGATAAAAGAAAATTATTAAAAAAGTTAATTTTAGCTTTTTTTTTCGGACTGTTATGTACCAAACCCTAAAGTGCATGCAAAGCCTCCTATATGAGGAAATTAAACGACCTTACCAGAAATCTGTCTTTTGAGTGTTTTCAGCATGTTAGGCAGAAAAACGATCAATAATAAGGAACTCACTCTATATGGGAATCCAAAACAAAATTACTGAAAACGTGTCTTCTCAGTGTTTTACGTAGAAAAACGCTAAAACGGATGCAAACCAACCAATATCAAGAAATAGAAAAACATTACCAAAAAGGTATATTGTGAGTGTTTTTGAGCTTGTTACCTAGAAAAAACGCGAAAATTGATGCAAAGCACTCTATATTAAGAAAAAAAAAAAGGATATTGCAAGAGAAGCGGATAATGAGTGTTTTATAGTTCAAAAGAACCACAAGGTAAAAAACACAAAAATTCTTGTATATGGAGAAGTTTTCTTGATACCAAAATGCTGAAACTCATAACACTCTTAATTGAGAAACAAATTAATTACTAAATGCGTGTATTTTGAGTGCTTTTCACATTCTTACTTAACAAAACCCCAAATTGCATGCAAAACCAGCTTTATGTGAGAAAAAAATAACATTACCAGAAAAATTTCTTTTGAGTGTTTTTGAGCGTGATAGGCAATAATGCACTAAAAAGCAGGGCAATCACATTACATATAAATAAAACCAATTTTTATCTATAACTTGCCTTTAAGTGTTTTTGAGCTCCTTACATACCAAAATGCTAAAACGCATGCAAAACACACCTTCATGGAGAAGCAGAATAACATTACCAACAACATGTGTTTTAAGTGTTTTTGATCATGTTACCTATAAAAACGCTTAAATAAATGCAAAGAACCCTATGTTTGGGAAACGAAAGGACATAACGAGAAAAGTGTATTATGTGTTTTTAAGGTCCTTAAGTCCCAAAACGTTAAAACCCACAAATAACACTCTTTATAGAGAAAAAAATAAACCAAATAAATAAAATAAAAAATAGCATTTTTTTTTTGTTGATGTCCATAGCTGCCAAGATGCCAAAATTCTCCCAAAATTGAGGGAAATTATGTGGAAAAAAGTTTATTATCGAAAAAGTTAATTTTAGTTATGTACCAAACCCTAAAGTGAATGGAAAGCAATCTATATGGGGAAATTAAATAACTTTACAAGAAACATGTTTTTTTTATTGTTTTTCCGAATGTTAGGCACGAAAATGATAAATAATATGAAAGTCACTCTATATGGAAATCCAAAACAAAATTACTGAAAACGTGTCTTTTCAAAGTTTTACGTAGAAAAATGCTAAAACGGATGCAAACCAACCAATATTAAGAAACAGAATAACATTTCCGAAAAGGTATATTTTGAGTGTTTTTGAGCTTGTTACATAAAAAAAATGCGAAAATGGATGCAAATCACTCTATATTAGAAAAAAAAAAGACATAACGAGAAACGTCTATAATGAGTGTCTCAAAGTTTCACAAGAATCACAAGGCCAAAAACACAAAAACTCGTGTGTATGGAGAAGTTTCTAAGATACCAAAATGCTGAAACTCATGAATAACAATTTTAATTAAGAAACAGAACATTCTTACTAAATGTGTGTATTTTGAGTGTTTTTTACATTCTTAGTTACCAAAACCCCAAATTCCATGCGAAAGTAGCTTTATGTGGGAAAAAAATGATATTACCAGAAAAGTGTCTTTTGAGGGTTTTTGAGCGTATTAGTCAATAAAGCACTAAAAAGTAAGGCAATCACATTACATGGGAATAAAACCAACTTTTACCAAGAATTTGTCTTTAAGTGTTTTTGAGCTCCTTACATACCAAAACGCTAAAACACATGCAAAACATCTTTTATAGAGAAACAGAATAACATTACCAAAAACATGTATTTTGAGTGTTTTTGATCATGTTTTCTATAAAAACGGTTAAATACATGCAAACATCCTTATGTTTGGGAAACGAAAGGAGATTACGAGAAACGTGTATTATGAGTGTTTTTAAGTTTCTTAAGTACCAAAGAGCAAAATCCCACAAATAACACCCTTTATTCATAAAAAAATAATTAAATAAATAAAAATAAAAAAATAGGATTTTTTTTTTTTGTTATTCATCTTCATAGGAACCGAGATGCAAAAATTCTGGGAAAATTCAGGGCAATTATATGATAAAAGAATATTATCAAAAAAGTTAATGTTAGCTTTTTTTTCGGACTTATGTACCAAACCCTAAAGTGCATGCAAAGCCTCCTATATAAAGAAATTACACGACCATATCAGAAATCTGTCTTTTGAGTGTTGTTCAACTTGTTAGGCACCAAAACGATAAATAATAAAGAACTCACTCTATATGGGAATTCAAAACAAAATTACTGAAAACGTGTCTTCTCAGTGTTTTACGTAGAAAAACGCTAAACCGGATGCATACCAACCAATATAAAGAAATAGAAAAACATTACCAAAAGGTGTATTTTGAGTGTTTTTGAGCTTGTTATCTATAAAAAACGAAAAAATTGATGGAAAGCACTCTATAATGGGAAAGGAAAGGACATTGCAAAAAAAAGTGTATAATGAGTGTTTTATAGTTCAAAAGAATAACAAGGCAAAAAAATGCAAAAACTAGTGTATATGAAGAAGTTTCCTAGATACCAAAATGCTGAAACTCATGAACAACACTCTTAATTGAGAAACAGAACATCCTAACTAAATGCGTGTATTTTGAATGCTTTTCACATTCTTATTTACCAAACCCCCAAATTGCATGCGAAACCAGCTTTATGTGGGAAAAAAATGACATTACCAGAAAAATGTCTTTTGAGTGTTTTTGAGCGTGATAGGCAATAAATCACTAAAAAGTAGGGCAATCACATTACATTGGAATAAAACCAATTTTCACCAAGAACTTGCCTTTGAATGTTTTTGAGCTCCTTATATACGAAAACACTAAAACGCATGCAAAATACACTTCATGGTGAAACAGAATAACATTACCAAAAATATGTATTTTGAGTGTTTTTGATCATGTTACCAATAAAAACGCTTAAATACCTGCAAAGAACCCAATTTTTGGGAAACGAAAGGACATTACCAGAAACGTGTATTATGAGTGTTTTTAAGTTCATTAAGTACGAAATAGCTAAAAGCCACATATAACACTCTTTTTTGAGAAAAAATAAAAAAAAAATAAATAAAATTACGTTTTTTTTTTTTATTCTTATTCATCTTCACAGGTAACGAGATGCCAAAATTCGGGCAAAGTTCAGGAAATTATGTGAAATAAGAGCATTATGAAAAAAGTTAAATTTAGCTTTTTTTTCGGAATGTTATGTACCAAACCCCTAAAGTGAATGCAAAGCCACCTATATGGGGAAATTAAATATCTTTGCCAGAAAACTGTCTTATGAGTGTTTTTCACCATGTTAGGAACCAACACGATAAAACACATGGAAGTCAATCTATATGGGAATCAAAACAAAATTACTGAAAACGTGTCTTTTCGGTGTTTTACGTAGAAAAATGCCAAAACGGATGCAAACCAACCAATATGAAGAAATAAAATAACATTACCAAAAAGGTATATATTGAGTGCTTTTGAAATTGTTACTTAAAGAAAACGCAAAAATAGATGGAAAGCACTCTATATTGGGAAGCAAAAGGACATTAAGAGAAACGTGTATAATGAGTGTTTTATAGTTTCACAAGAACCACAAGGCAAAAAACGCAAAAACTCGTTTACATAGAGAAGTTTCTTACATTCCAAAATGCTGAAACTCATGAATAACACTTTTAATTAAGAAACAGAACTATCTTACCAAATGTAAGTATTTTGAGTGTTTTTCACATTCTTAGTTACGAAAATCCTAAATTACATGCGAAACTAGCTTTATGTGGGGAAAAAAATGACATTACCAGAAAAGTGTTTTTCGAGTGTTTGTGAGCGTGATATGCAACAAAGCACTAAAAGGCAGAATAATCAGTTTACATGGAAATAAAACCAACTTTTACCAAGAACTTGCCTTTAAGTGTTTTTTTTAACTCCTTACGCTAAAACGTATCCAAAACACCCTTTATGGAGAAACAAAATAACTTTAGCAAAAACATGAATTTTGAGTGTTTTTGATCATGTTACCTATAAAAACGCTTAAATACATGCAAAGAACCCTATGTTTGTGAAACGAAAGGACATTACGAAAATTGTGTATTGAGTGTTTTTAAGTTTCTTAAGTACCAAAAAGCTAAAATCCACAAAAAACACTCTTTATAGAGAAAAAATAAATAAATATATTAATAAAAAAAATATAATTTTTTTTTTATTGATCTTCATAGCTACGGAGATGCCAAAATTCTGGCAAAATTCAGGGAAATTAGATAAAAAAAAAATATTATCAAAATCAATAATTTTAGCTTTTATCCGGAACCCTAAAGTGCATGCAAAGCCACCTAAATGGGGAAATTACACGACTTGACCAGAAATCTGTCTTTTGAGAGTTTTTCAGCAATTTCAACAATATTACTGAAATTGTGTCTTTTCAGAGATTTAATAAGAAAAACGCTAAAACGGATGTAAACCAACCAATATGAAGAAATAGAATAACATTACCAACAACATATATTTTGAGTGTTTTTGAGCGTGTCACCTACAAAAAATGTGAAAATGAATGGAAAGTACTCTATATTGGGAAACAAAAGGACATTACGAGAAACGTGTATAATGAGTGTTTTATAGTTTAATAAGAACCACAAGGCAAAAAAAGCAAAAACTCGTGTATATAGAGAATTTTCTTACATACCAAAATCCTGATTTTCATGAATAACACTTTTAATTGAGAAAGAGAACTACCTTACCAAATGTGTGTATTTTGAGTGTTTTTCATATTCTTAGTTACGAAAATCCCAAATTACATGCGAAACTAGCTTTATGTGGAAAAAAAAATGACATTATCAGGAAAGTGTCTTTTGAGTATTTTTGAGCGTGATATGCAAGAAAGCACTAAAAAGCAGAACAACCACATTATATGAGAATAAAACCAACTTTTACGAAGAACTTGCCTTTAACTGTTTTTAACTCCTTACATACCAAAACGCTAAAACGCATGCAAGACACACTTTATGGAGAAACAGAAAAACATTACCTAAGACATGTATTTTGAGTGTTTTTGAAAAAATGTTATCTATAAAAACGCTTAAATACATGCAAAGAACATTATGTTTGGGAAACGAAAAGACATTATGAGAAACGTCTATTATGAATGTTTTTAAGTTCCTTTTGTACCAAAAAGCTAAAGCACACAAATAACACTCTTTATAGAGAAAAAAAAAATAAAATAAATAGATTTTTTTTGTTGCTATTCATCTTCATAGGTACCGAGATGCCAATATTCTAGGAAAATTCTTTGGGAATCCAAAACAAAATTACTGAAAACGTGTTTTTTCGGTGGTTTACGTAGAAAAACGCTAAAACGGATGCAAACCAACCAATATGAAGAAATAGAATAACATTACGAAAAAGATATAATTTGAGTGTTTTTGAGCTTGTTACCTAGAAAAACTCGAAAATGGATGCAAAGTACTCCCTATTGGGAAACAAAAGGACATTACGAGAAATGTGTATAATGAGCGTCTTATTATTTTCGGGCAAAAGAATTTGTGGTTCACAAGAACCAAAAGGCAAAAAACGCAAAAACTCGTGTATATAAAGAAGTTTCTTAGATACCAAAATGCTGAAACTCACGAATAACAATCTTAATTGAGAAACAAAAGAACCTTACCAAATGCGTGTATTTTTTGTGTTTTTCACATTCTTAGCAAAACCCCAAATAGCAGGCGAAACTAGCTTTATATGGGAAAAAAATGACATTACAAAAAGTGTCTTTTGAGTGTTTTTTGAGCGTGTTAGGCAATAAAGCACTAAAAAGCAGGGTAATCACATTAGATGGGAATAAAACCAACTTATACCAAGAACTTGCCTTTAATGTTTATAACACGCATTTAGAAAGGTTGTTCTGTTTCTCAATTAAGAGTGTTATTCATGAGTTTTAGCATTTTGGTATCTAGAAAACTTCTCCATATACACGAGTTTTTGCGTTTTTTGCCTTGTGGTTCTTTTAAACTATAAATCATTCATTATACACTGTTCTCGCAATGTCCCTTTGTTTCCCAATATAGAGTGCTCTGT